>NC_084732.1:24747030-24777030 GCF_033978785.1 Entelurus aequoreus
GTAGGGGATGCCACAGTAAAAAAAAAACCCTGATATCCAAACAGTTAAAAATATATAACAATAAAATAGTTTTTATTACAATATTATAGATCCTGAAATACAATACAACTATGTATTTTTTTCCAATTACCAGTACTAGCAATTTTTCGACAATTGTATTTATTTATTTGCTTATTTACTAAAGTGACAGTACACATTATTAACGTTACGGTAAATGTTTCAGTGTGAGCCACGAAGCTAATTTTCAACTCTAGTCTCTGGGCAAGGTATAAAATGCCAACAAAGCAATTAAATAAAACATAATGGCAATAAAATGAATACATAAAATACAGATACGCACAGTACATAAAACAAGTTAGCACAGTGAATATATGCAATGCATGCTCACATACTGTACATACGTATTTGGAGGCTCCAAAACAATGACATTTTAAAAAAATTAAAATAATGTTTTCATGCAATTGTCTAAAAAAGTTTCCTTGACCCAGCCACACACAAAGAAGTTGTAGACCTCTAAGATTTTCCAAGTTGTCATCTGTTTTGTCCGTATCGAATGGCATCTGGAGCACAATAGTTAAATATGTCTGGGAACGCAACCAACACATAATTCTTGATATGACTCGACAAATCTTTTTTTTTTTTTAAACACATAGGGATCTATTCTATTGCATAGTTTGATTTTTTTGCTCAAATGTGCTTTTTGCAAGAAAATGTAGGCCTCTTTTGTACTCAGATAGTTTGCGCGCTACTTGCTGTACAACAGCCATCTTGGCTTGGTTGACCACCACAGGTTTTCACCTCCGCTAATAAGTAACGTGTAAGAATATAAGCAAAAGGATGCAATCTTGTGGACGAATTCCAACAATTTCACTTTGGAACAGGGGACAATTTGTTTCGGAACAAGATTTTTTTCTTCTTCCGTACGATCCAATTTTAATCCAGTTCGTTGCTGTCTCCATTGTACCGCTGGTTGAGTACAGCCATGTAAACAGAAACTTTGTAGACCTCCATGCTTTTCCAAGTTTTCATCTGTTTTGTCGTGTACAAAGGCGTCTGGAGCACAATAGTTAAATATGTCTGGGAACACATAATCCTTGTGTGGAGGTTGCCCTCCAGGGGGTTCTTCGGACCACCAAGCACTGACATGATAGCCCGGTTCAGGTTCAGAATACAGTTTTATTTTGCAATAAGTCTGTCCTTTTCTTTCCAGCAATTGTCTTCTGTCCATCTCAGGCTCGCTCTCGCTCTTACTCCAGCTCCAACACCTCTCTCCTCCCGGCTGCTGCCTTTTAACAGAGCGACAGGTGATTAGATAACCAGGCCCAGGTGGGCCATCTACGCACCTGTCGCTGATCTCAAAGCCGGTCCTGGCTCGCCCCGCTTCGCTGCAGGTTCTCAGGGCACCCCCACACACCTTGATATCACTCGACAAATCCTTTTTTTGATAACATATAGGGATCTATTCTATTGCATAGTTTGATTTGTCACTCAAATCTGCTTTTTGCAAGGAAATGTAGGCCTCTTTTGTTGACCACCACTGGTTTTCACCTCTGGGAATAGTTCACGTGACAGAATATAAGCAAAATAATGCGATCTTGTGGACTAATTCCACCAATTTCACTTAGTGGCGTGTCTTTGGAACAGGGGACAATTTGTTTCGGAACAGTCCCTTGATTTTTTTTTTTGCTGTCTCCACATTCCCTTTCAAGCCCCATAGGGTACATTTCCACTTCCTTATAGTGGTAAATTGTCATGAATTGCACTGGCTTCCTCTGCACTTAAGATGCGACTTTAAGGTTTTACTAGTTACGTATAAAATAATAAAAGGTCTAGCTCCATCCTATCTTGCTGATTGTATTGTACCATATGTCCCGGCAAGAAATCTGCGTTCTAAGAACTCCGGCTTATTAGTGATTCCCAGAGCCCAAAAACAGTCTGCCTGCAATAGAGTGTTTTCTATTCGGGCTCCAGTACTATGGAATGCCCTACCGGTAACAGTTAGAGATGCTACCTCAGTAGAAGCATTTAAGTCCCATCTTAAAACTCATTTGTATACGCTAGCCTTTAAATAGACCCCCTCTTAGACCAGTTGATCTGCCATCTCTCTTTTGCCCTGCCCTGACAATCATTGGTACTTTAACCTTAACCTTAACCCCTCTCCTGCATGGAGAGATTATTAGGTGACCACAGATGATGCGCTAGCTGTTCAAAGTCGGGACCCGGGGTGGACCACTCATCTGTGCATCAGTTGGGGACGTCTCCACTCAAGATGATCCCCTGCTGGCCCCACTATGCACTGGACTCTCACACTATTAACTAGATCCACTCAACGTCCATTGCACCGGTCGCCCAGGGGGGTTTCTCATTGTATCCCATTGGGTTGAGTTTTTTCTTGCCCTGATGTGGGATCTGAGCCGAGGATGTTGTTGTGGCTTGTGCAGCCCTTTGAGACACTTATGATTAAGGGCTATGTAAATACACTTTGATTGATTGATTGACAAATTAAAGAAAAAAAAACCCAATGTTATGATAAAGACACTAAAGGTGAACATGTTCCACATAAAACTGTGACCTGTGTCGTGCACTAAGACATCCAAACTATTATTGCGTAAAGACTTTGCCCACCTTGTCCTTGGCTTTATGAAAATCCAATACGGGCCTGCAAGGTTAGCAAAGGCGATAAACAACAGAGAAGTTTATTGATGCACCAGCACACTTGCGTTGAATGTAATGGATGTGGATGGTATAGCAGATGCACTGTGGCTAAACTAGTTACCATTTAACAGCTCTGTATTTCATCACAGCTCTTGATGTTAATGGGAAATAAAAAGGAGCAGAGAGAGGCAGCCTAATCCTGCTTTGATTGATGCGGATATGCACAGGGTTCTTCCCGGCTCCTTTCCAGCTGTCGTATTTTTCGTGGGAAGTGGCGGTGGAGGGTGTGTGTGTGTGTGTGTGTGTTTATGGCTGTATTGCAGCTATAGAGCCACCATCGCTCCTTCATCTCAAGGTCACTGCGGAGGACGGGTGACAGGCATTGCGACGAGTGCCAGGAGGTGCCGGCCATTTTGAGAGGGTGATGAGTCCGGGGAGACAGAGGGAAGAGAGAACTAATAAGTCATCTTTTTCCCGCAATACAGTATGTTCCGGGCTTATTTTTTTTTCTTCCATTAGCAGAAGCGTAATTGAGGGAGAAGGCGGTATGGGAGCCTTTTGAGTCGGCCATCATTGTGGCGGCGGCCCCCTTTGAGAGTCCTATCTCTGTCTGCAGCACACACACACTGGGAGGCTGATCCGTGGAGCAGGAGCAGGCTTGGACCACAGCTGACTTAGCAGCCCTTCATATGGGCACGCTCGTGCTTCCATCCAGTTATCACTCTTCATTCCCTTTTATATGTTCCTGTATGGCCACATTGGCTAAGGCCGAATGAGTCCCCCCCCCCCCCCGAGACCACAAATGATGTACCTGGGCCATAAACACGATCCACCAAGCAGAATGTTCCAATTTGATTTGATTGTACAATTTATTGTTTTTTCATGAATAAATTTAAAATAATCATAAAAGCTGCATTAACTAGGGATGTGCCGATCGTTGACCACCAATCAATATCGGCAGATTTTCATAAAAAAGTATGTGATCGTCATTGCCGATTACCGTATTTTCATTCATTCATTCATTCATTCATGTATTTATTTGACAGGGACAGTACAATTAAACATTGCTACTGTGAGAATGAGATATTTTTAAGAGTTCTTTCTTTATCAATAGTCATGTTTAAAGCAGCTAATATTTTCCCACGTGTACATTTTGTGTTTGTATCTTATGTCCGCTAGTGAACTCTGTTTTACCTTGAAGGCGGTGGAATGTGTATTGAGAGTATAATGTACTCCCTTTTTACCTTATCAGTTTAGAACATAAAGGCTGTATTGCTTTCTGGGGGCGGGACAGGCCTGTTTTCATATTAAATGAAGCTGACTCTTTCCGTTTGATTTCCAGACCGCTTCTTGATGCTGCTATTACAGCATTGTGAGGGTTGGTCTCCTAAAACTTTAGTAAAACTTGATAGTATTGCCATTCTGTCTTGGTGGTCCTTCTTACTCAACATATATGTCATTCAAAAGAACTTGGGATTGACCAGTGTCTTTTATTCCCTAAGTGGAAGACTGGTCCGAAGCAACACTACCCATAGGTAACCGATGTGAAAGTACCTAAGACTTATAGCCACAGGCTGATTTGCAACCCTTGTCCCTGGTTAGGCTTTTAAAAAAAGATGAGAGAAGTGTGAAACACATACAAAAGGATTAAGACAACTACAAAAATAAAAACACATTGAAAATAACTGGCCCCATTTGTCCATACTAAATCCAGTTCTAGTGCTCACACTTCTGATTTTTCTTAAGCCACTTTTTTAGTTTTGGTGGAGAAAAGTTTAATGTCCGACTGCGACTCTAACTCCAGAGTTCCACAGATGTGAGGCCTTCACTGAGAACGCAGACTGACCCAGAGTGGTTCGGCACCTTTTCGCTCTACAGCTCCCACCGACTTTGTCGGACCATAGGGTGCACCGGATTATAAGGCGCAATAAAGGGGTGATATTATGATTTAAAACACTTTTTTGTGGTCTACATAACATGTAATGGTGGTTCTTTGGTCAACATGTTGCATAGATTATGTTTTACAGATCATCTTCAAGCCGCTTTCTGACCTTCTTTTCAGGATGCGCAGTTTTGTATGCGGTCTTATTCACGTGCCTCCCCTTCGACAGCGTCTTCTCCCGTCATCTTTGTTGTAGCGGCATTTTTTAGCGCTTCGATAGCGAGTCTACTGACAGATATAAGTTACAACTTTATGCTACTTTATATTAGAAATGGCAACAGCGGAGGACTAATGCCCTACAACAAGAGAATAGAGAAAAAACAATGGCGTGCAATTTTTCGGGACTTAAGCGGATACCAAATACACACCAGCAGGTACCAATAGGTAAGAAAAGTTGGTTTTGCATAATAGGTCGAAACAAAACACCAAATAATGTATCCTAATAGGTGCCATTTTGGGGTCCCTACACACACACACCATAATAATACCCGTATGTTTAAGCACAGGACGTCTTACTATGGTAGCCGAAATGCTCCCACAATCCATCAAGCGGTGCGACTTTGCATTTTACCAAAGTCGTACTAAAACATTTTGATGGATTCCTGTGTGCCGTTTGTAATGTTCTTTATTCTCAATGAAACGTCAACGTTTTGGTGTTGCTTGCTTGCTTACTTGATAGCGTAATTTTTTGAACGGGCGTCAACCTGCAGTCCACACTTATCTCTTATGTGTGACTGCCATCTACTGGTCACACTTATCATTACACCATGCACCAGATAAAATTAGTTCGAGGTCGTTCAGCACAACTAGAAGTGGCCCTGAAGTACCACTGAAGTACACACTGTACTGTTTACGTGTTAGGTACCCTTTAAAAAGCTGAAATCAACCACATTCGACATCTTAGTGATTCAAAATAACATTTTGATATTGACACATGTCATCTGTACATCTCCGAAGGTTATTCTAGTAATGTATGAACAGATGACGTGTCAATATCCAAATATTACTTTGAATCCCTTTTTAGCAACAAAGAATACATTGATTTAATGAATACGTCCAAATACTTAATTAATATTTATTATGTGCATGAACAAAGATCAGTTAATATTGTATGTAGCTTTTAAACAAGAAAGAGGTTTTAGCACCCCGAAAAAATTTGATGTCCCCGTTTAAATATTTGAGGACTTGATGCAGTGTATACCTAAAAACCATAAATCGACCACAGCGGAATTTGATTATGCATTCCATGAAAACCCAATCGGAATGTATAAGATTGCTGGTTAGTTTCAACAATCCTTTGACAAAAATCTGTGCAAATTTCCATGGACGATATTAATACCTGTTTCAAAATCATCCTGTGACTGACAGGCGACCGGTCCAGTTGGCTGGGGTCGGCTCAAGCCCCGTGGAAACTTTGATCAGCGTGAGCCCTAATTAGATGGATTTCTTTTAAGTAATCTGAATTTTTGAGGATGATTTGAGTCTCAATGATTCCCGATGAACATCCAAGTGGGAATATTTTGCATTCTCATCCCTAAACACCCTTCCAGTGACCTCATGTCTGCGTCTGTGTTAAAAAAGCTCCTTTTGCTTTGATGTAACACTCGCAATGTGTTGCTAGGTGTAACCATTTGTATTCATAAAAGCTAATGATTTGTTGCTCTCATGGACCAAAGAAATACAAAGCTTTTATTAATGAGGGTGTTTTTTTTGTTTTTTATGATTACAAATGCAGTGAGATATATTTCCACAATGCTGCGATCTGACGGAGCTGAACAAGGCTTTTAATGAACTAGAAATAAAAGGCTTGCAAGGCAGTTTATTGTCTTTGGAGTGAGTGCTGGAGAAGTTATCTCATCCATCAGTGCAGTTGGAGAGAGACTACATTAGCTAGTGTGAATCCTTGGTGGATGGCGCTACCTTGTATGGTTATTTGATAAGGAGTCTGATGGGAACCACCCTTTTGCAGGGAATAGTCCTCACCGATTCTTTATTTCTAAGGCTGTCCAAATAAAGAGAGGTGACTAGAATTGAAGATTAATCATTCATTCTGTACAAAGAAGTACGAACAAACAATAACAACACTGAGCTGTCTGAATGTATGATAACATAATATTCTGCTGTATTATTAGATACTATTCAATTTTAAAATATATGCAATTGCATCCAGTACATGTGCTTTTTCATGTCAAAATGGAAAGTACAAATACATTTGGTAAAAGATATAGTACTTTCTTAACACATATTATTCCCAAGCTTCGATCTGACCCTCCAGTCCTTGAATTTGACAAATATGGGCTCAAACAGTCTGAATGTAGTGTGGGTATTTTTTTAATTCCATCCATCCATCCATTTTCTACCACTTGTCCCTTACGGGGTCGACGGGGGTGCTGGAGCCTATCCCAGCTGCCCACGGGCAAGTCGCCACCTCATTGCAGGGCCAACACAGATAGACAGACAACATTCACACTCAAATTCATTCACTAGGGCCAATTTAGTGTTGCCAATCGACCTACCTCCAGGTGCATGTCTTTGGAGGTGGGAGGAAGTGTCCTTGAGGGTTGCATCGTACCACCGCCCGAGGCTCTTGATTGGCTTCTCTACCACAGTTGTTATAGGCTCCTCGCCGATGTAAAAGCACTGGTCCGATAGCTTGCCATTGACAACAGACAGGTTCTTGGACTTGCGTGGTTTAAACTTAATCCGGGCTCACTCAATGTTTTCCTGCAACTTCCTCAGCAGTCGTCTGGTACATGGGATGGTTGAAGTGAAAGTGGTCATATCATCCATGTATGGAAGGGAGCCGAAGGCCTGGTTTTAGCTGCTCTCCTCCCACCACCCATCGAGATGCGCGGATGATGACCTCCATGGCCATGGTGAAGGCCAGTGGGGAAATGGTGCATCCTGCCATAATGCCCACCTCCAGGTCTTGCCAAGCTATGGTGTACTCTGCTGTTGACGGGCATATCTGCACGCCTAGGAAATATGCCCTGACGAGGGCAGTGATAGCATCTGGAACCTGGAAGTAGCTGAATGCAGTCCATAGGACGTTGTGTGGAACTTAGCCAAAGGTATTGGCCAGATCCAGGAAAACAATGTGGAGGTCTCTTCCATCACTCTTTGCAGCCTGGACTTGGTGCCATATCATGCTCAGGTGCTCCACACACCCGGGAAAGCCCTCCCTGTTTTCTGCACTGATGTGTCACTGAAGTGGTTCATTTCCAGGTAGGTGGTCATCCTGCAAGCCACGACAGAGAATAACATTTTACCCTCCACGTTTAGGTGACTGATCTGGCAAATATGGCCAATATCAGTAGAGTCCTTTTCCTTAGGGATCAGGATGCTCCCTGCCCTCCGCCAGGCTTTTGGTATTGTCTGTTTCAACCAAACCACCCTCATCAGGCGCCGAAGGAAACGCAGGACATCTGGTGCTTACTTATAGAGTTTGTAAGGCAATATGTTGAGACCAGGGGAGGATGCTGCACTTGCCTGCCGTACAGTTCTTTCGACTTCACTCCACTTGGGAAGGCTGACGTCTAGCTGATATTTTGGAGGTTGTAACGGTGGCATGTAATGTGGAAGCGTCGCCTGTTTATGTCGGCGGCTGTCAGAGTGTGTTTGTGACAGGTGGGCTTCCAGGCCTTCCTTTGTTACTTGGAGATTGCCACTTGTGTCTTTCGTGAACAGCCCCTTCACAAACTTGAAAGCGTCTTTGAAGAAGTTAGCTCTTGCCTGTGCCTTATTTCTGCGCCTTTTTCTCAGGTTCTCAGCTCTTCTCAGTTCAGATAACCGGTTCTTAATTTCTACCTGCAGCACGTTTATGCCCTCCTTCTCCTCCTCTGTGGCTTTCCTCCACTGTTCACTGTTCAGTTGCCTTCTTTCCTTGACCAGTCGCTCTATTTCCTGCTGTCTCCTGGACTGAGTAGGGATGGTTGGGCGTGTACTCCGCCTTTTGTCTGCAATGCCGAAGCCTTCTGCTCCATAGCTGTAGATGAGCTCTCCCATTCTTTCCAGTTTCTTCACTGCATCTCCACAAAGCTGCGGCAACTGCAAGATGAGGTCTGTGTTGACTGTTTCCCGAAACTTTTTCTCAAAGGATTTTGGCCAGCTAATGGGTGGCTTCCGCTCCTGGATCATAGACTCTGTTACGTGATGTTGTAGGCTAGGCTCATGGTGCTCTGCTGTGCTTTGATTCCTCCCCCTCATCTGGGACCGGGGATTAATGTTCTGCGGACTATGGTTTTTGTCCTGCCGCTGAACTTCACTTGACTGACTCGACTTGCTTCTTAATAAGTAGTGGTCGATGCAAGATCCTTGCTCCATTTGATGTATCTTCAGGCCTGCAGCAGATGTAACCTTCGTCCCGGCCACAAATGCAACTCTGGAGCGTTTTTCCTGGAGCAGGTGTTGTGTTCTCAGGTAAAGTACTGATCATCATACTCGTTGTCGAATTCATTCCTGGGTCAGTTACCGTGTTGTCTGCCAATGAATCATCTTCCGCCCCCGTTATCGCTGATTCTGGGGGTATTTTCTTCTTTCGACTTTTCGTAGCCAGTGATGGGTGGGATACGTGCACGACAGTGCCGCACTCCTCCCACCACAGGAAGCTAGCCTGCGGCGGGCCTGTTGGGGTCTTTCCCTCCCGTCTGCTATGGCAATAATGTAGGAGTTTAAACAGGAGATGCTGGAAAAATGTGGCCTGACATCATTTTTTTCAAGTTTGTGCACCCCTCGAGTTGTTGACAGTCAGTTTGTAACTTAAACATGGATGACTTATCAGAAAAAGGGAAAAAACAATCTCTTGCGGCGGGTTATTGTCATTGCGCATTGCCCTGTTTAATTGTAGCATTGTGATATTTTTTTTATCAGCCATCCCGTGGCAGCGAGTGGCTCAAAGAGGACATGAGGGTGTGCATGCGTGCGTGTGTGTGTGTGTGTGTGTGTCTTTACGTGTCACGCTTCAGTACACCCCTGACAGGAGAGCTGCCCGTTTGCTGCAGGAAAAGCCGCCGCTTCTGTGCACCTGCATATCCAACTGTGTGACCTGACCTCTCAGCCGTGGCATCCGCACCCAACTGTAGCCTTCATCATCATCACCATTATCATCCGCGTCGGATTCCTCACGATTACGCAACCCCGCGATGAATCAGAACTTTGACGTTTTGTTGCACTGCACCACAGGAAGTAGCGGCGGCAACGAATGCTGGCGAAAAAAGTTGAACTAGAAAAGACAACGTCAGAACATCGTAGGTGCCTGAAGCCATGCATGAAGACGAAAAACGACATTTTTGCAAAACCCCTGAGAACAAAAGAATGTAATTGCCTGCTTCCTATGTGCAATTCAGCTAAATAGACGCATTAAAATTGGTCAAAAGAACACTCATTGTACCTAATTTAATTGTAAGTCAATACAATGTGCTGCTGTTAAAGTCATAGAAATAACAATATGTACAATTCATCCCAAAGAATAGCAATATATTTGTGGCAGCGGGTGGGGGGGGGGGGGGGGGCATTGGTGTACTGGGATGTGACGTCATCGTAGAACAAAAATATTAAACTAAATTGTTTTGGGGGCCGCATTTTCAGAGAGATAAGGACCCTTGGGGACAAGTGTTGTAAATTAGCTTTGGCTACAAACACTATGATGCATACATCGGATAACTGTTTCAGATGTCTATGTTCTTGGATCTGTCCCTATTTCAAATAAACCTCTATAATAATAATTCACCATTAGTCTTATTTTGTATATTCCGAGGAACCAGTGTCCTCTACAGTGGACATTTGATTTTGGTATATTTGTTTTGTCAGAGTTACAGGAGCGCTCTGCTCTTTTTTTAAGAATCTGCTGCAAAATCGCGAGTCTCTCACAAGTTCTTTTGAACTGAATCCATGGGCCACCAGTTGAATAGCCCAAATGATGAAAAACAGAGGACCTAAAATGGAACCTTGAGGAACACCATGAGTATAACTAAAGAAGTTGAACAAAGGACTACTGACTGTGTCTGAAAGTAAACCAGCTACAGCAACACTTTAGTTACATAAATCACATTGTGAAAAATAACTGTCATAAAGGAGAGGACTTAGAGGGGTGGCTTGAGGAATTTATGTAAATCATATGTCTGGACCTGAGTGTTCTATGTTTGCTAGCAAGGTTGAACTGTCAATGCAAGGATCTGCCAATGTTTTTTTTTTTTACAGTGGTCGGTGTTCCTCTATACAACAGCAGGACTCTAGTGTTTTTAAGAATTTGCTACAAAAATGTTTAACTGAACTCAGGGTCGATATAGTGTCATTTCCGGGACAAAATTGGTCCTTGGTGGAAACGTTCTGCCACATAATTTGCATAATTGGCCATGGCTATTGGTAACACATGTATTTTTGTTATTTAAAAAAAAAAAAAAGGCTAAAACATTTTTTAAACATTTATTTAAAAATAACTTTATTTTATCAGTTATCGTATCAACATATATTTTTCTTACTAAATTATATTGTTTTGCTTTATTTTTCTATTGTTGCTGCTTATTTTATTACTACAACGTACGCAACTGGTTCAATGACAGATATTATTCTGCCCTTCCTGAATGTTGGGATTTAGTTTGGCAAAAGGGAAACAGTCCTTTAAATTAGAGATAAAAAAAACAAAAAAACTTAAGTTTGTTTCTTGATAGTCTTAAGAAAAGTTAAAACAGAGCTTAGAAAAGCACATAATATACACATGGAGTTCATGTAAGAATCATAATAAATCGACAATACAGTTTGGCATGAACTGAAAAAAGCTCAATGCTAACATACGATGGCCGAGCCTACTGACAGACTAACAAAAATTAGCATTGTGATCGTTTTTAAACTTGTACAAACCTTTTAAAAATTAGAGTTTAATAAAACAAAAATTGACCTTAACAGCGAATGTATTTCTACTTACCATGTAGTCACAAAACTCTGTGGAAATGAATATTGACCGATAACTTTGTACTGATAGTACTACTTTGTACTTTTGTTTGTGTGATTACTTGCTGCCTATCTACGGAAACCTATTGCTTAACTCTCAAACTCTGGTTTCTAAACACATCGTCACATTGTTTTGTGGAACACCATTCACATTTTTCACCTGGAAGGTAAAGTGTTATACATCTAATATTTGTTATATCCATCCATCCATTTTCTACCGCTTGTCCCTTTTTTTGGGGTCACGTATATTTATATATATATTTTTTGTAAATATATTTTTAATACATGGATATATTTTGGTATAATAATTATTCTGAAACTTTTTCAAAAACAAGTTGCAGGTTGGAAAAGCTCCCGCTAAATGCATGAAGGTTGCCTAAAAACATATTTTTATTTTTATATACACTACCGTTCAAAAGTTTGGGGTCACCCAAACAATTTTGTGGAATAGCCTTCATTTCTAAGAACAAGAATAGACTGTCGAGTTTCAGATGAAAGTTCTCTTTTTCTGGCCATTTTGAGCGTTTAATTGACCCCACAAATGTGATGCTCCAGAAACTCAATCTGCTCAAAGGAAGGTCAGTTTTGTAGCTTCTGTAACCAGCTAAACTGTTTTCAGATGTGTGAACATGATTGCACAAGTGTTTTCTAATCATCAATTAGCCTTCTGAGCCAATGAGCAAACACATTGTACCATTAGAAGACTGGAGTGATAGTTGCTGGAAATGGGCCTCTATACACCTATGTAGATATTGCACCAAAAACCAGACATTTGCAGCTAGAATAGTCATTTACCACATTAGCAATGTATAGAGTGTACTTATTTAAAGTTAAGACTAGTTTAAAGTTATCTTCATTGAAAAGTACAGTGCTTTTCCTTCAAAGAGGACATTTCAATGTGACCCCAAACTTTTGAACGGTAGTGTATATACATGTTTTTTATTTTTTTATTTTTTTGATGTATATATTTATAAATACAAGGGAAACAGTATATTATGACATACTGAAATGTAAATTAAATGTAACAGACTGGATTAATGTTTTGAATGATAGTTTTGTATAGTACAGGGGTCGGCAACCCGCGGCTCCGGAGCCGCATGCGGCTCTTTGACCACTCTGATGCGGCTACCGTCAGTTTAAGATGTGTGGCTGATGAGCTAGTACGCCTAGCTATCACTTACGTGAGCAGGCTGAAACTGCATTCTACATGTGGTCGAGCAGGTACACTGTTTGGGCAGGCTGTAGAGGGCGCCAAAAGCAGAGCCATCACGCCCTGATTTTCGGGAGTCTCCCAGAAATAATGAGAGGGTTGACAAGTATGACGCCATCAAGCGCCATTCATTCAAAACTTGCGGGCCGCACTAACATCAAATTTCCACATTAAAGTGCGTGCCGGTGCGTGTGTCTGAGACGCCTGGTTAACATAGCACAAAGCATTTAAGCTTTGTATGCGGTGTTTTTCATTTTAAATTTAGAAAAAATTTTTGTGGCTCCCATTATTTTCTTTAATTTGTGAATCTTGCCAAAATGGCTCTTTGAGTGGTAAAGGTTGCCGACCCATGGTATAGTAGGTATTAGTTAATGTCAGTCAGTAGTTGTTGTGTTGTCTAAAAACCTTATTGGCAAAGACCCAGGAAGTCGGCAATGTGTGTTGTGGTTCGGATCCCACTTCTGACACCTCTGTATCAACACCAACAGTGGCACCAAGAAGCCATTTGTTTATAGCAGTTTTATTTTGAAAAACACAAGAGGCAATAACCCATAATATCATATGTCGAATAAGTACATTATAATGAAAAATGAGCCCAATAACCAAGAATTGAGATGCGACGCAAACTACATCCCTGCTTTTGACGTACAGTAGATCCTTTGGAGGACGGCAAGTGACTGTAAACAAATCCTACAGGAAGTGCTGACCAACTTTACAAACCAAACAGGACAAGTTCACTCATTTTTTTTTCTTCTTGGCTTTGGGAACATGAAGCAGAGTTCACCTCGCCAAGATCTCTCCCAACGGAATCATGTTTTATTGGTGGGAGGGGGCGGCGGGGGATTATCAAATTCGTTCGGCAACTCCTTCCGCACAGACTAAGACGTTTCATTGCAGACACTCCGCCGGCTGATTGGACACAGCTGGTTAGTCACACCGTCTCACAAAAGCAAACAGAATCTCTCCCAAAATAGGTTGGTGTAAGGCTCTGAACTTTGGAATAAGTAAATTATAGAATCTGCTTGATGTTTTATGTCCGCTACTATTTTTATAGCCCGTATTTTCTGAGAGGACAGATCCATGTACGATATAAACACTGCAGCCTAAGATGATGGAATTATTAAAATCCCTATTTCTGGTATTGTCAAATATAAATGTTTTAGGTGCTTCACCAAGCATGCAAAGTCTTTGGACTAACTAAGTCAAATAGGAAACATCAACAATCCAATGGTTAGTTAGCAATGCTAATGTTAATTGCTATCTGTTGCTAGTAGGTACAACATATAGTAAATGCTGAGGGGCGTTCTTATTTTTATGTATCCAATCTCTCAGAAAGGAGAGATTGGATACATGTTTAAACTTTAACAATGATAAGAAATGTTTGAGAAAGTGGAAAATAAACCAGAGCTCTTAGTTCATGAAGTCATTGAACTTTTGTCTTAACATGTATTTTGTATGACACAGCAGCAAACGACTCAGTTTGAGTTCACACTATCTTTCTTTTTCAATCATTTTTACATTTTATCTGCATTGAAATGTATATACCGGTATTTAACCTCTAAAGGCCTTAGTGGCCACATGCATGGACAGCACATTTTAGCTCTTATTTCCAAAATTGTGTACACTATTGAATTGGGGTCTTATGCCGACATATGGACACTTATAGTGCTACCTGGTGGTGTCAGAAGAGTATATATAACATACAATGGAATTTGGAAAAAAAGTGTAAAAATAAAAATTTGCATATCACTACACATGAAGTACACGTTTGTTACTTATGGACTAAGTACATCATATAAAAAGATGTTTTTTAGTTTTTATTCTAATTAGGGTTCAATAAGCCCAAATAGCAAAGAGAAATAAAAAAATAATGTAAACAAACAGCTTGGGCCTTAAGAGGTTAAATGAAATAAGTTATTTACTGTTGTTTATTGATTATATATCAACAAGTACTCATGCCACAAATCTCTGACAAAACTCGTCAAAACTCCCCAGCAAAACATCAAAGGCAGTGGTTCCCAAACTTTACTCTCCAAGTACCACCTCAAACTTGGCTCTCCAAGTACACCCACAATAACCAACATTGAAATACAGTGGTGTAGGAGGTCTAAGTATTCATCAAAAACAAGGCATAGGTTTTTATTTATCACGTATATTAAAAATATTTGGCCACTGTAACATTACACACAGTTTGAACAGTAACACTGTGTTTAAATTAAACACACTTTAATTAAGGGATTATTTGGCGCACCACTAGATGGAGCCCGCGTACCACACGTACTACAGTTTGAGAATCACTGATATAATGTGAGTAAAATGTTCATTGGAATCCCTATCAAAATATAAGTTATACATTTATCTGTGAGTCTGACAAAAATATTTTAAATTGAACGATTCTCACACTGATTTTCTGGACCCGCCGAGTGCATGGTAGCATTGGTAGCCTCACAAGTCGAGTCCGACCGGCCATGTGTAGTCACATTTTCCGTCATTTCTTTCAGGAAGTACGGTGTGGTTTCCTAAAATATGTAGCAGGAACTGATCTCAAATTGAATATTAATTGAAAGGTAGATAATTGATGAGCCTTGTGTCTTTATGTCAATATTTGCCTGTACTTTTTTGACTGATGCAATTTTTTTGTATTATTTATTATTATTTTTAATTAAATGTATATATAATTTTTGTGGGTTACTTGTTTGGGGCAGAAAAAAAGAACATTTGACATGTGTTTGATTGTATTTCTGGACTGTATATGTCAAAAACCCAATAAACAAAAAAAAAAAGCTGTCACTTTCAACACAAATTACATGAATTTAATTAAAAATACACCGTTACTGTAAAACCTCTTTTTATGTGTTATTGTTTAGCAAGATTTCCAATAATAACAACCTTTTTAAAATGTGCTAAATATTAAGAAAGTTATGATTTTTTTTAAAAAAAAGGTCACACCTATATTCTTGACCCCCATTGACTTTGTACTAAGAAGTTAACCAAAAATAAGTGCATTTTCAGGGGTTTTAAAAATCCATAACATTCCTAATATACATATATATATATATATATATATATATATATATATATATATATATATATATATATATATATATATATATATATATATATATATATATATATATATATATATATATATTGTTGCGTTGACCAGCATTCCTCCAATGTGGAATTCAAATTGCTAGTCTCTCCCAGATTCTTTTTATGGCAATACGCTGATGTTTATATTCAATCTCCAGGCAATAGTTGGTATTTTGTAGTTTATTCTCAGAGCTTAGAGGACAAACCTGAGACCAACCCAGCACCCAAGCGTTCCCTAGCCCGGTCCAGATCGGTCTAGCTCAAACCCCCCGGAAGTCCCGTGATCTTCCGTCTGTCCCTCGCCCCCACTCTCTTTGTTTAGACTACTCCGAGTTATCTCTACTCTGACACATCCCAATCTAGAAGGCCAACACCTTACTATGAGACTCAAAAGAAGGAAGAATACTAGCTATTCTTTATATGACTATAGGAGTTTAGAAAGAAATAACACTTAAATATGGATATGCTTCCAACAAGTCCCCCTTTAAGATCTTCTAATAAGATCTTTATTACTCGTACAAAACTTATAAAGCACGCCCCACATTAAAGTAGGTGCTGTTTTTTTCTTTAAGCAAGCTAGCAATAAAACAACAGCTTATTTACATGGGAGATAGATGGAAGGAGTCCACGTCAATGTCGTCATGGTCAGGGAAGTAAACCAACAATTCTCGAAAGTCTTAAAGTTACCACTTTGCTAGACCCCCTGTAGTGACACTTAGCCCAAGGGGCGATAAAGCAACCGCATGAGGCTATGATGGCCAAAAAAGCTCCGAATGGAGACCAAGACAGACTTAATTAGGTCAGTCCACCTGCCTAATGTGCTTTGAAGCCAATCTTTGAAGGGGTCAGAGCCCCCTGAAACTTCAGTAGTTCCCTAGACAGGGCCTGGAGGCCCTTTAAGGCCCTCTGAACTGAGCCATCGGGGGTAGTGTTGTTAGGAATGAAGGTACAGCATTGGTCACCAAACATTGCACACACTCCTTCTTCCTTGGCTAGGATGCGGTCAAGGGCTATGCGGATCTGAACGGCCCTGAGGGAGGTCGGGGCAAGTTCTTCAGCAAGTCCCTCAACGGCGTCACGAGTCAGGTTGGTTAGTCTCAACGGCGGCGGGGAGTTAGAGAGGCCGCTGAAACAGCAGTTCCAAGGGGTGTTAATTTGGTGAGTGGGGTCACCAGTCTAGCCATAGCACAAAGCCCAACGGCTGACGTCGGGATTCTAATGTACAATCTGTGCTTCCCACAACACCAGAATAAGTCAGCTCGTGCCTAAGGGCCTATCCTAGAGCCATCTATCAGTGTGGTGCACCAGTAACGGTTGATGTCACCCAATTTGTTGGGGGACGGAGAGGGTCCTGTAATTTGAAAACGCGTGTAATTCAGCTTTTGGGCCACAAAGGGAAGAAGTCGGGTGGCATTGTCAACAGTCCAGCGGAAGAAGCAACACAGTCACCCAGGTTTTGGCATCCACCTGAGCCACAGGTTGTCTGCACCCGCTCCTAAGGTCAAAGGTCAAAGTTACCAGGCCTTCGGTGGTGATGTCGTTAGCACGCACGGATGTGAGCCTTTGAAACACCACTGAGGTGGGGTGGTACTTTAGGTGCTACAGAGGGTGTAGAGGTAGTTAACGCCCTCTCAAGGACATTAATTTTAATAATTCCTTTAGCGTCTGTATCAGTCAGGTCAAGCCCCAAAACAACATAAAAGGGACGACGGGCACAACTTACCAGAGCATGTTGTCTGCATCCGACACCAATGGTTCAGGGTTGAGTCGTAACAAATATAGAGGTTATTACCACGGTAATAGTTATTGTGTCCCCCGTAATTAATCACACTGCACAGGTCAAAAAATAAGTCTTGCTATCCCCTTTGACCCAGTCTATTTAAAGTCCGCTGTATGTTCTTAGACACTTGTCAGTCACTGTCGTCAGGAAGGATGAACTGAGACACAAAGACAGTAGAACACGCCCAAGCACCAGTCCGTCAGGGAACACTAGTCGGGTGTAACATCCTGCCTTTCGTCTATCAATATTAGAGTAATTTAGGTAACAAAACGGGGATAAACATCAAACTTTTCACTTAATGTAACGACACAGATAGTTATGCTGCAAACAAGCAAGAAAAACTAAGAAACATTTAGCATACTGAATTGGTCTCACACAAGGATATACAATATAGAAGTTGAAAAGAGTAATGTAGGTAGAAAATCTCTCTCGTCTCCTGGGCTGAGGGGCAGATGTTGTGGCGATGTCAGCAATGACATCCCCTGGTGATCTGTCAGGTTCTTCAGCTATAGTGCAGAGGGAGAGGTGGTACCAGGTGTCCCCTCCACCAGCCAGTCGAAGGGCGTGGGACGTCCGTTCTACGACCTAGAAGGGACCAGTCACAAATAACTCAAACTCAACTAAACCCTAACTTTTATGTAACTTATTCAATATGGTGAAAGTAACAAAATATGCTTATATTTATATTGTCACCAATACTAGAAAAATACTACCCTTATGGCGGATGCTTTAGCAATAGTATTTGGAAATTTTACCACACCTGGTGGCCCCAATAATTCATTAAGTCAAGCTCATGTTGTAGAAAGTTGAATGATGCAGACACGTTTGTTACTGAATACTTTCTATCAGACTTCTGTCTTGACGACTATGTGTATGTAATGAGCAACTATAATTATTTGATATGCTTAAATGTGTAATGTGTCGTTTTAGCTCAGCTGTTGTGTAGCTGCTAGCTCCTCGTAGCCTACAGGTGTCTAAAGTGCAGCCCATAGTAATGTGTTTAACATAACCATGGGCTAAACCTAAACAATTGAAAATGTGGTATTTGGGTGTTGGTGTAATGTTTGGCAGCTACGCCGTGTCTTATCATTGGACCTAAGTTCTTTGGTTTTGTAGGCGAGACAGAGAGCAAGGGAACAATGTGGGACACTATTGTGTCCATCTTATACCATGCTAGCTGTTGCAAAGATAGGTCAACATGAGCAGCCACACCTTGAGTTCCAACATATATAAATAATCATAACATATTGCGAGTCGGGTGGCAGAACACACGGAAGCTTCTCAGTCAGTCAGGGTTTTCACTGTTAGAGCAGTTGGATGTCAGCCATTCCTGTTGTTTCAGGCTGTGGTATGAGCTCCTGGAGGAGCCTTGGTAGTGGTGTCGCAGCTTGGTGGTTGAGCCGTCAGGTAACACCAGGAAGGTTCCTTCTGTGCGATATTGAATGTCAGGGTACAGTCTGTAAAGGAGGTCATTACCAATTAGGCAGGGTGTGTGCAGGTCAATCACGAAGGGGTGCTTTAGTGTGTGTCCAGCAATCTGAACCGGAAGTGGTTTGGTGACAGGCAACCTTCTTGTGACCCCAGCGAAGCCTTCAACCTTTAAAGAGGAAGCACACAGTTTCTTTGGTACCTCTGCATTCAGAATCGAATGGGTGGCGCCAGTGTCAATCACGAACTGATAACATTGTCCGTTGACACTCATGTCCAGCAGGGGGCCAGTCTGTATCTCCTGCTGGGGCTCCTGCGGTGGGCGTCCTCTTACACGCCTTTGTGTTCGTTTGTTGGCACGACGGAACCTTTCCTGTTCGGAAATGTTTGGACAGTCACGACTCCAGTGACCAGGCTGGTCACAGCCGAAACAGTGTCTACCCCAGACCGGCTTTGAAGCATCGTGTTGTCCACTACCCGAGTCCAACCGCACGTCTGTTGAGGATTCTTTCCTCCACCTGTTGGAACTCAAAAGCAAGGTCACCCACTGCTGAATATACCCTAGCTGATCTTTGATCTTTTGGTTCTTTTAACCTTTTATCTTCAGCGATCTGTAATTTAAGTAGTCGTTTCCTTGTTGCTCTGTCATTAGCCCTATTTTGCATGGGATGAATAAAATGTCCTGCCATATATTGTTTTTGGCACCTTGTATATCAGGGTTAACTTTGTCCAAAGTGTTTGGCCAAAGGTTCCCTCCCGGAGGTACAGGTGGGAAAGCAAGGTCAACAATGGCTTGCATGTATGCATCGGCAAGAGACTTATATTGTAGTATGTCCAAAGTGTTAATGTCATGTGTCAAAAATGTCTGCCGGAGAAAATGGTCAGACGTGTACAAGGGGTTAATTTTCGGAGGCAGGATTAATCTTAGAGGGGGCGTGTTAATACCTCCTTCTCTTGTCACTGGAGTAGGGGGCGGTGACTTAGTCAAAGTCTGGGCGGGTCGTTTCAATTGTCTTGCGCATGCGCGGCAGACAAAAAACCAATCAGTTCATTCTGTCATTAATCATCGTTTCTTTTGCTGCATTTCGTTTTTCCACGTAATCCCCGTTTACTTTTATCATACGCCAAACTCTTAAATTCTCTCCCTGAGTGTTCCATTTTCACCAGCGCACACACACACACACACACACACACGAGCACGCGTAAGCACTCCCGCACACACACACACACACACACACACACACACACACGAGCATGCGTAAGCACTCCCGCACACACACACTTACACTCAGCAGCACACACACACACGAGCACTCTCTCTGTGTTTCATCTACCATAAAACTTCCAGTTACTTTTTTATTTTATTGTATTTTATTTTTTATTTCCTTATTTTACCAGACGTTTGAGTTCACGACTTTTCGAGTATTGTAAACCCCCTCTTAACCCTTTCAAGGAACGTTCTCTTTTTTTTTCTTTTTAAACTGTACCTGCTAATTCCATTGTCAACAACCGTACATTCAATTGATCATCAAAAACAGTAATGATTCATCACATTCCTCCCCGACCGCCATCACATTTCTATCTGTCACACTTGTTCATGTCAAACTCTGTGGTCATTGTGTCTCTCATGCCCCATCCGTAACCCGAAAATGTATTTCTCGTATTTTTCATAAGGACTTTAACCTTGAACTCTATTAGGGGTGACCAAATCCCCAGGGCGAACCACACCCGACTATTTGCTTACTCGTCAGTGAAGCAGCCCGTCACGGTAATCTTTATCGTATTATTAATAAGGACTCTAACCTCAGAATTAAAAATACGAACGGACTTTAACCAACAACTCTATCGTATTATTAATAAGGACTCCAACCTCAGAATTAAAAATACGAACGGACTTTAACCAACAACTTTACCGTATTATTCAGAAGGACTTTAACCTTGCGAATTTTAATATACGGATGGACTTTAACCAATAACTTTATCAGGCACAGATGAAAGATTCAAGACACAATGACATGAGTTGACCACTATGTACAACTATTATGTAAAATGGCGGACAGGGCAAAAATGCAATCAATCTATCAAAATCACCACTCTGTGCCTGGGATTACAAAACAGTGTTTGACTTACAGACTTCAGGACAGACTCCTAACGCAGATTTTATCTAAAAAGAAAGGTTCTGCTTACCTTGAATTGGCCGATTGAGTCTGTCCAGAAGATTGCAAGAAGTCATCAATCAACAGCGTGCCATCGTGGACAAGCCCCCAAATTGTTGCGTTGACCAGCATTCCTCCAATGGGGAATTAAAATTGCTAGTCTCTCCCAGATTCTTTTTATGGCAATACGCTGATGTTTATATTCAATCTCCAGGCAATAGTTGGTATTTTGTAGTTTATTCTCAGAGCTTAGAGGACAAACCTGAGACCAACCCAGCACCCAAGCGTTCCCTAGCCCGGTCCAGATCGGTCTAGCTCAAACCCCCCGGAAGTCCCGTGATCTTCCGTCTGTCCCTCGCCCCCACTCTCTTTGTTTAGACTACTCCGAGTTATCTCTACTCTGACACATTCCAATCTAGAAGGCCAACACCTTACTATGAGACTCAACAGAAGGAAGAATACTAGCTATTCTTTATATGACTATAGGAGTTTAGAAAGAAGTAACACTTAAATATGGATATGCTTCCAACAATATATATATATATATATATATATATATATATATATATATATATATATATATATATATATATATATATATATATATATATATATATATATATATATATATATATATATATATATATATATATATATATACTGTATGTATATATATATATATATATATATATATATATATATATATATATATATATATATATATATATATATATATATATATATATATATATATACTGTATGTATATATATATATATATATATATATATATATATATATATATATATATATATATATATATATATATATATATATATATATATATATATATATATATATATATATATATTAGATTTACACTTTATTTATTGTCATTCAAATTTGAACTTTACAGTACAGATAAGAACACAATTTTGTTGCATTAGCTCATTGTAGTGCAGGATAAAAGAGCAATAAAGTGCAGATATAAATAAATAGATTACTGTACAGATAAATATATTGCACTTTTGCATATGCATCCACGTTTATGGATGTATGTTATATTGTCTTTATATTCCAGCGAGTTAATCCGTTTTTGGGGGGAATTGAGGGGATTATTATGATGCGTTCAAGAGTCTTATGGCCTGAGGGAAGAAGCTGTTACAGAACCTGGAGGTTCTACTACGGAGGCAGCTGTACCTCTTTCTAGAGTCCAACAGTGAAAACATTCCTTGGTGGGGGTGGGAGGAGTCTCTACAGCATTTCTGAGCCCTGGTCAGGCAGCGGCTTTTTACGATTTCCTGGACTGGAGGAAGAGGAGTCCTAAAGATCTTTTCCGCCGTCCTCACCACTCTCTGCAGAGACTTCTAGTCTGATAATACATACAAGACTTAACTAAACACTTAATTTAGGCCCAAAATATGTAGAATGTGCTTTTTTAAATAAATATAAATGAAATAGAATTTGATGTAGTGAAGCTGCAACATTTAAAACACATTGTTATTCTCATGTTATTCTTTATTAAAGCATACAACAATGGACTTTCGATCACGTGCTGTAAGTAAAAGGTCATGTTTTAGCAATGACTTAGTTGCCAGAAGCATTTTTGTCTTCTTCAAATAAGCTTTCACTAATGTTATCTGTGAACAAATGAGGTTTTCTCAGCGTTTGTGTTACAGAGAGTCTAATGTTGTTTACTTTAACACAGAATGACATGAGTTATTCCAGCGAATTAATCAGTTTTTGGGGGGAATTGAGGGGATTATTATGATGCGTTCAAGAGTCTTATGGCCTGAGAGAAGAAGCTGTCATATATATATATATATACAGTATATATATATATATATATATATATATATATATATATATATATATATATATATATATATATATATATATATATATATATATATATATATATATATATATATATATATATATATATATAAATATATATATATATACAGTATATATATATATATATATTATATATATATATATATATATATATATATATATATATATATATATATATATATATATATATATATATAAATATATATATATATATACAGTATATATATATATATATATTATATATATATATATATATATATATATATATATATATATATATATATATATATATATATATATATATATATATATATATATATATATATATATATATATATATATATATATATATATATAAATACATCCATCCATCCATCCATCCATTTTCTACCGCTTAATCCCTTCGGGGTCGCGGGGGGCGCTGGAGCCTATCTCAGCTACAATCCGCCGGAAGGCGGGGTACACCCTGGACAAGTCGCCACCTCATCGCAGGGCCAACACAGATAGACAGACAACATTCACACTCACATTCATATATATATATATATATATATATATATATATATATATATATATATATATATATATATATATATATATATATATATATATATATAATATATAAAAATATAATATAATATACTAATATAATATATCAGTATATATTATATACTGTATATATAATATGTAAATATTACATATATGTTATATTTTACTTTGCTACTATTGTTAATTTTTAGTCTACTTTATACCTTTTGTTTTCGCCCTCTTTTTGTGCCCTTGTGTGCATTATCCTTTCCATCCTTACCCTTTCCATCCTTTACTACTGAGCTACTGTGTGGAACAATTTCCCTTGTGGATCACTAAAGTTTGTCTAAGTCTAATATTTGTCATAGGAAAAATATACGCACATCACCAGACTTTTTGTTTACAAAACCTGTCTAATAATACTCGCTCATGTAAATGAATCTTTGATATGAATTTTATACATATACCTACTTTTAGCATATAAGATAGCTAGCGATTAGCGCTCTAGTTGTCAGTTAGCATTCAATGTGACAGTTGCCAGTTAAACTTTAAGTTAAAAGTTGAAGTACCACTGATAGTCACACACACACACACACACACACACACACACACACACACACACACACACACACACACACACACACACACACACACACACACACACACACACACACACACACACACACACACACACACACACACACACACACACACACTAAGTGTGGTGAAATTACCCTCTGCATTTGACCCATCCCCTTGTTCCACCCCCTGGGAGGTGATGGGAGCAGTGAGCAGCAGTGGTGCTGAGTGCCAAGCAGGGAGGTAATGGGTCCCATTTTTATAGTCTTTGGTATGACCGATCTCAGGGCGGACACTCTAACCACAAGGCCACTGAGCAAGCTTTTCAGGCTTTTCAGTTAGCAATTGGCACGCTATTTGACAGCTAACAATTAGCGCGCTAGTTGCCAGTTAGTTATTAGCGGTTGTATACTGTATTGTTTGAATAACCTAGTATCGCACAATAACACGGTACCATTAGGAGCGGTTTAATTCAAAACACAGTTAAATACAGGACTGTGAGGAGGTGGGGTCGGCAGACTTGCAGTGAGGCGGGGCGCGCCCGGGGCCGACTCCGAGATGGACGTCAGGTGCGTGGATCGCCCACCAGGGCGCAATTCTATAATCACCTGGCAGGGTGTAAAAGGGCAGCAGCCGAGAATGACTAGGCAGACGGAGTTGGAAAGCCGGCGGATGAAGAGCGAAAGCGACCGAGAGCGAGAGGCAGACGACAACGTGGAGCTGAAAAGCGAACGGCAGAGCGAGCAGTCGGAGGCGGAGCTGAAAAGCGACCCGACGCACGACGAAGGTTTATTGAAATAATAAAACAAAGTCACAACGCTGCTCGCAGTCATGTCAATTCTTGGTGGTCCATGGAACCCGGAGGGAGGAAGACCTTCACAAGAACATGGGGGTCACTGCTTCATCGCTCCACCGGTTTTGGGGGTCCTTGGCCTGGAAAATGTTGGAGACCCCGGCTGTAGTGCTTGGAGTATGGCTTTGATTTTAATGTTAAAAATTTTTGATTTATTCGCGAAAAATGGCTGTCTGTTAGCTCAACTAACACACATGCATCCATCTTGTTGACAGTGGAGTAGCGATCACTCATTGTCTTTACTCCATCTGGGTTCGTTCAACAGGAAACGGGAAATATCTTGGGAGCGCCAATACGAAAAATATAACAAAGGTTGCTGACTCTTCTAATCAGCAGGAGAGTGGAGGAGAGGAAAAAAAGGCGAGCTAATCTAAACCTCTCGCATATGACACGTGAAATCATGAAATATTCATACGAGAACTGCCTCTTTTAATCCCGACGGCTGTGCCAAGATTAGAAAAGGAAGTTCACAAACAGACCTCGGTTTGACTCCATGTAAACCCTCTCCAGGAACCCAGCAAACAGGCCGCCGATGCACTTTGTTGCATCGTTCCATTTCTCCGTATTACTGTATCGCATGACCTCACTGTATTTACACAAATCACATGCATGACGGCAGAAATATTTGCACACAACCACATTGTCAACTCCTTCTTTTTCGTTGTTGCAGCCGTCGTCTATGGAATCCTCCGCTGTGAGCTATGTGCTTACTTGCACACTTTTGCACACACAGACAATTACACACAGGGGTTTGACCCAGAAAGAATCCTACAAAAGAACATCAAAAGGCTTCTGTTAATGGAAGTGAATCATCCTTTCCTGGGAAATTAGCATCTGGCTTCCTCGTGTAACGTAAAAGACTGATTGGAACCTTTGGATAAACAGTGGATGCACACATGATTCATAGGCTTCTTGTAAACTAATTTTATAGATGGTTTTTTTCTTAGCAATTTTTTGTGTTTCAAGTTGTGGTTGAGTGGAAAGGTGTCAACTCAAACGATCATATTCATATCCTGGCCGAGTTTTTAATTGCAGTTAAAAAATGTTTGTTGAATATTGAATATTTAAAGTTATTGTTTTTTTCGGTAATTCATTTTAGAGGATTTTTTTTATTACATTTTTTGTATAATTTTTTTTTGCATTTTAGGTGTAAACATTTATGTGGAAAGGTGTCACCTCAGAATATCATATTTATACCCTGTCCAAGCTTTTATTAAAGTTAAAAAATATAAGTTGAATTTTTATATTTTATTTTTAGCTAATTGCAGTTAAAAAATGTTTGTTGAATGTTGAATATTTTTGCTGGGAATTAATCAATTTATAATTATTGTTTTTTCTTTATTGTAAAAAGAAAAAAGAAAAAGAAGAAACATATCTCATAGCCATTTTATAGCATTTTTTATTTATTTATTTATTTATTTATTTATTTATTTATTTATTTTTTAGCATTTTAGGTGTAAACATTCATGTGGAAAGGTGTCACCTCAGAAGATCATATACCGTATATACCGTGGCCAAGTTTTTTATTAAAGTTAAAAAATATAAGTTGAATTTTTATAAATGTATTTTTAGCTGGCAATTTTTCTCAAAAATATTTGCAATTGTTATTGTTTTTGTCTTTATTGTAAAAGTAATTTTTTTTGCGTTTTAGGTGTAAATCATTTTGTGGAAAGGTGTCAACTCAAACGATCATATGCATATCCTGGCTGAGTTTTCAAATAAAGTTACTTTTGGTTCTTTTTAAAAAAAAAATTTTAATTTTAGCTGGCAATGAATCAAGGAATGAGGAAAATTTGCAATATTGCTCAAAAATATTTGCAATTGTTATTGTTTTGTTTTTTTAATTGTAAAAAATCATTATATTTTTTGTTAGTGAATTCGCACATGATCCTTAGACATTTTATTAACTGATTTTACAGCGTTTTATAAATAATTGTATGAAAAGGTGACAACTCAGAAGAACATATTCCTACCCTGGCCAAATTTCGTATTGAAGTTGAAAAATGTTTGTTGAATTGTTATACTTTAGCTGGCAAAATTTGCAATATTCCTTGAAAATATTTATAGTTGTTATTGTTTTGTGTTACTTTTAAAAATTAATCTGATAGGACAATTTTGAAGACAGGATATTGGTGACTTCTAGCATATTATACAACAATGATTGTCAGAAGTTATTTAAGCTACTATTAGAAGCTACTTAACCAACAGGAAGTAATATGTGACGCTAACACACGTCTACAACTCTAAATATATCTGTGGCGTACCCCAGGGATCAATACCGGGACCAAAATGATTTAATATCGATAGAAACAACATTTGCAAAATTACAAAGGACTTAATACAACCAATTTTTTTGTACTTTTTCCAATTCAAAATACAATTATATGACGTATACAGATTTGAAATAATTGTATAAATTTTGCTGACTTGACATAACATACCTCATACAGGGCAAACAACATATTCGAAGCTACATTTTGAGGGTAAATAGAGGTAGCAAAAAACGATACTTGCAAAACAGAATCATTTTAAGGTATCCAGGATTATTCTTTAAGTACCCAGCATCCTTTGGAGCATTGCATTTCCAGGACATTGCCAGTATTGCAACTTCTGACTCGCTTTCAAAACGTAAAAAATATATTAAAATGGCAAAAATGTCCAAAATGTTTCATTTCAAACCAGAAAATAAACATTCAACAAAAATAATAAATATATATATATATATATATATATATATATATAGAGCAGCTAAACGTTGATGGCAACATACTTGTTTTAGAACCACTGATCTCGAATACTATAAATATCTATAATGAGTTTACTGATAAAGAGTATTCATAATTATAGACAAGGCAACTTTAGTCAAATTATATATATATATATATATATATATATATATATATATATATATATATATATATATATATATATATATATATATATATATATATATATATATATATATATATATATATATATATATATATATATATATATATATATATATCAGTGGCGTGCGGTGAGGTTAATGTCTGGTAAGGTACTGCATCATCACAGTCAGATTTACAAACATAAATAGTATCTTATTCACCATGTGATTGGCAGCAGTTAACGGGTTATGTTTAAAAGCTCATACCAGCATTCTTTACACAACTGTAGCACACAAAAAAGCACATTTAATAAAAAAAACATTATTATGGTCTTACCTTTCTTGCTGGACATCCACACAGCCAGCCTTTGCGTGTGTACCACGCCGTTTGAAAAGAACGGGTCTTCTGTCCCGAAGTCAAAAGCAAACCTTTTAGCTCCGGCGTTGGTCTACCTTTAATTATTACCTCCTGCTTCGATTGAAAGTCCAGTTTAGAAAACATTACATATTTTACATATGTAATCCTCCATGTTTTTAATAAAAGTCCAGGCGAGAGGAAATAAACAATCGCTGCACTAATTGACTTGCAAACGTTTTTTTTTTGTTGTTGTTT
This sequence comes from Entelurus aequoreus, assembly GCF_033978785.1. Classification (NCBI taxonomy): domain Eukaryota; kingdom Metazoa; phylum Chordata; class Actinopteri; order Syngnathiformes; family Syngnathidae; genus Entelurus; species Entelurus aequoreus. The sequence goes on from NC_084732.1 coordinate 24,775,540, forward strand.
TTCTTCTGCGGCCGAGGAATGATCTCTGGGATCACTACTGCCCTCTCCCACCAGGAGGCCGGATTACTGCGAGCCTCAACCAGTACGTCTTTTGCAGCAGATTTATGAATGCTCAGCACAAGAAATACGTTACAAATACGTTGACAAAATACACTGTTTAGTTAGTTAGTTAGTTAGTTTAGTTAGCTGATATAATTCATATAGCAATACAGTCTCACTGCACAGCAGCTCAGCAGTTAGCCGAGTCATTGTGCACAATCCATGTTGAGGCACAAATCAGTGACGTGCCTCAACTGGCTGCTGATCACCGCACCGTATCTTCTCAGTATTTGAACGGCAAATGTGAAAATAAAAATAAGAATGATCTAAAACTGGTGAAGTTAAATGGAAAATAACTTTAGTATAATCACTGGATACATATACCAATTTAATTAAATTTTTTTTCTTTTTACATTTTTTTTCTTTCCATGATGGCAGGTGAGGCCCCGCCTCCCCTGCCTCTAGTGACTGCACGCCACTGATATATATATACATATATACACTACCGTTCAAAAGTTTGGGGTCACATTGAAATGTCCTTATTTTTGAAGGAAAACCACTGTACTTTTCAATGAAGATAACTTTAAACTAGTCTTAACTTTAAAGAAATACACTCTATACATTGCTAATGTGGTAAATGACTATTCTAGCTGCAAATGTCTGGTTTTTGGTGCAATATCTACATAGGTGTATAGAGGCCCATTTCCAGCAACTATCACTCCAGTGTTCTAATGGTACAATGTGTTTGCTCATTGGCTCAGAAGGCTAATTGATGATTAGAAAACCCTTGTGCAATCATGTTCACACATCTGAAAACAGTTTAGCTTGTTACAGAAGCTACAAAACTGACCTTCCTTTGAGCAGATTGAGTTTCTGGAGCATCACATTTGTGGGGTCAATTAAACGCTCAAAATGGCCAGAAAAAGAGAACTTTCATCTGAAACTCGACAGTCTATTCTTGTTCTTAGAAATGAAGGCTATTCCACAAAATTGTTTGGGTGACCCCAAACTTTTGAACGGTAGTGTATATATATATATATATATATATATATATATATATATATATATATATATATATATATATATATATATATATATATACACATATAAAAGGCCAAAGCAAACATTGTGTCAACATTAACTTGTACATTTTTGCAGTCTTTCACAACTTTCTCCTGTAATTTGCAGCTATCAGTGAATAAATTGTTGAATACAGATACAAACACAACCATGTTCATTTGATTTCGATATTGTTGCCATTTTATTGATCACTTAGCAATGTAACTCTTGTTCCGTTGTTTGCTAATTTGCGAACAATCTTTGATACACCTCTCTGTGTGCAATTTTACTTTCCAACCACAGTCTGAATGCTTCTGTATATATTGAAAGATATATATATATCTTCATATATCCATATTTTGTGTTACTTATTAATTTTCATAGTCATATTAC
>NC_084732.1:24782030-24959530 GCF_033978785.1 Entelurus aequoreus
GAATTTAGGGATTTCGCCATCTACGGTCCGTAATATCATCAAAGGGTTCAGAGAATCTGGAGAAATCACTGCACGTAAGCGATGATTTTACGGACCTTCAATCCCTCAGGCGGTACTGCATCAAAAACCGGTCATCAGTGTGTAAAGGATATCACCACATGGGCTCAGGAACACTTCAGAAAACCACTTTCAGTAACTACAGTTCGTCGCTACAGCTGTACATGCAAGTTAAAACTATACAATGCAAAGCGAAAGCCATTTATCAACAACACCCAGAAACGCCGCCGGCTTCGCTGGGCCCGACCTCATCTAATAAGGACTAATGCAAAGTGGAAAAGTGTTCTGTGGTCTGACGAGTCCACATTTCAAATTGCTTTTGGAAACTGTGGATGTCGTTTCCTCCGGAACAAAGAGGAATAGAACCATCCGGATTGTTAAAAAGTTAAAAAGTTCAAAAGCCAGAATTTGTGATGGTATGGGGGTGTGTTAGTGCCCAAGGCGTGGGCAACTTACACATCTGTGAAGGCACCATTAATGCTGAAAGGTACATACAGGTTTTGGAGCAACATATGTTGCCTGCCATCCAAGCAACGTTATCATGGACGACCCTGCTTATTTCAGCAAGACAATGCCAAGCCACGTGTGTTCATAGTAATATGAAGCCTAAAATACCACAATGGAGACCCTGGACTGTTGAACAACTTAAGCGTTACATCAAGCAAGAATGGGAAATAATTCCACCTGAAAAGCTTCAAAAATTGGTCTCCTCAGTTCCCAAACGTTTACTGAGTGTTGTTAAAAGGAAAGGCCATGTAACACAGTGGTAAAAATGCCCCTGTGTCAACTTTTTTTGCAATGTTTTGCTGCCAATAAATTCTAAATGAATTATTATTTGCAAATACAAATAATGTTTCCAATTTTGAACATTAAATATATTGTCTTTGCTGTCTATTCAATTGAATAAAAGTTGAAAATGATTTAAATCATTGTATTGTGTTTTTATTTAAGAATTATACAACGTGCCAACTTCACTGGTTATGTGTTTTGTAGATATGTGTCTGTCGATTCAATGAAATACATGTATAATGTTAGTTTAAGTTTGTCCAACGTGCCAACTTCACTGGTTTTGGGTTTTGTACATGCATGTTAATTCAAGTCTGTCCAGTCACATATACACATCATTATAATATCTGGCTATGTACAGTATATACATCAACACAAACAAAAACACTTATTTTCTATAAGTAAACATCAATGATCTACTAAAACCACACTTAAATGGACGATGGATTTGCACAATAATGATGCATGAAACATGTTAAAAAGGACATTAACCACTCTTGACTCGGAGCCCCCTTTGAAAGTCACCCTAAAAGCCCAATTCTCACCCATGAGTATTAGGGCTATGTTGTCAGCACTTTACCTTTAAGTAGGGCACATATGGCACATCTTTGAGCGCGGGAGGGATGGACGGAGCCGAGGAGCGGGCTGGGCTTTTGGGGGGTGGACTTGGCAGAGCAAGAGCCAGAAAGGGTACATCAGGTTGGCAACCTGTGGTCCTCTTTCTGATGTTATCCATGCACATGCTTTCATGAACCTAATCCCAGCAGGCACTGGCAAAAACACACACACACACTTGCATGCTTTCATGACTCAAAAAAAATAAAATGAATGATGCACTAAATAACCTGATAAATCCAATTATTTAACATTAATGGGTTTTTCTTTGACCCTAAACAACACTAGTACCCACAATTTCTGATCTGTAGAAGGGGAAAAACGCGACAAAAGCATATTCAAATTTCCATCCAAGCGCATCAAAAGCTGCAGTGTTGGCATTTGGACAATATTTTGCGAACAAACTGGCAGATGTCAAACGGCTTTGACGGCAGGATTTTAAAGAGGTTAAAAAAAATTTAAAAAAAAAAAAAGAAAAAAAAAAGGGCCCTAATACGGATGTGCTGTAGTTACTGTGTTTCCCTGAGTGCTCTCTGTCGTGTGCTGCAAAAAAAAATGACATGAAAACGTATGGAAAATGCGAAGAAAACAACAAATAAAACCCTCCTATATAATATTACACGTTATGTTTTTCATGTGCGCCGTGAAATGTTCTCTCAAACGGCGCTTCACTGTGCTTCAACCCCCAGGCCTGCAGGGTAATGTGAGGATTAATTACTGTTGAGTTTGACCCAAGGAGAACTAGAGCAGATTATCCCAGATGCTGCAGAGGAGGACATTAGCGCCTGCCGTCCGTCCGCGGCCGCTCAGACGTGGCCTCCACCACCGCCAGGATGTCGCCGCGACCTCGCCGATCCGACTCGCGTCGCACACACGAGGTGCATGCATGTATGAAGCCATGAGGTCCCTCAGGTTCAAACTGATGCCTGTCCCTCCCCTCTGAGACTAATGTGTGATGTAAATGGACATACATTTGCATTGCGAGTGTTTAAATGAATGGATGGACAAATGTTGATATAATGTATGTACAAAACCCAAAACCAGTAAAGTTGGCACGTTGTGTAAATCGTAAATAAAAACAGAATACAATGATGTGCAAGTCCTTTTCCACTTATATTCAATTGTATGAACTGCAAAGACATGATATTTAAAGTTCGAAATGAAAAACTTAATTTTTTTTGGCAAATAATCATTAACTTAGAATTTGATGGCATCAACACATTGCAAAAAAGTTGGCACAGGGGCATAAACATGGGACCCATTGCCACACTGCTTGGCACTCAGCATCAAGGGTTGGAATTGGGGGTTAAATCACCAAATATGATTCCCGGGCGCGGCACCGCTGCTGCCCACTGCTCCCCTCACCTCCCAGGGGGTGAACAAGGGGATGGGTCAAATGCAGAGGACACATTTCACCACACCTAGTGTGTGTGTGACAATCATTGGTACTTTAACTTTAACTTTAACTTTACCACTGTGTTACATGGCCTTTCCTTTTAAGAACACTCAGTAAACGTTTGGGAACTGAGGAGACCAATTTTTGAAGCTTATCAGGTGGAATTATTTCCCATTCTTGCTTGATGTACAGCTTAAGTTGTTCAAAAGTCCGGGGTCTCCATTGTGGTATTTTAGGCTTCATATTGCGCAACACATTTTCAATGGGAGACAGGTCTGGACTAAAGACCAGTCTAGTACCCGTACTCTTTTACTATGAAGCCACACTGTTGTAACACGTGGCTTGGCATTGTCTTGCTGAAATAAGCAGGGGCGTCAATGATAACGTTGCTTGGATAACAACATATGTTGCTCCAAAACCTGTATGTATCTTTCAGCATTAATGGTGCCTTCACAGATGTGTAAGTTACCCATGTCTTGGGCACTAATATACCCCCATACTATCACAGATGCTGGCTTTTAAACTTTGCGCTTAGAACAATCCGGATGATTCTTTTCTTCTTTGTTCCAGAGGACACAACATCCAAAATTTCCAAAAACAATTTGAAATGTGGACTCGTCAGACCACAGAACACTTTTCCACTTTGCATCAGTCAAACTTTGATGAGCTCGGGCCCAGCGAAGCCGGCGGCGTTTCTGGGTGTTGTTGATAAATGGCTTTCGCTTCGCATAGTAGAGTTTTAACTTTCATTTACAGATGTAGCGACCAACTGTAGTTACTGACAGTGGTTTTCTGAAGTGTAACTGAGCCCATGTGGTGATATCCTTTACACACTGATGTCGGTTTTTGATGCAGTACCGCCTGAGGGATCAAAGGTCATTCAATGTTGGTTTTCAGCCTTGCTGCTTACATGCAGTGATTTCTCCAGATTCTCTGAACCTTTTGATGATATTATGGACCGTAGATGGTGAATAAGTGTGTGATGAGCATCCCTCAACTTTCTAAGTCTTTTTTGCCACTCGTGCCAGCTTTTTTGAAACATGTTGCAGGCATCAAACTCCAAATGAGCAAATATTTGCAAACAATAACGTTTTCCAGTTCGAACGTTATGTATCTTAAGGATTTGCAAAACATTGTATTCTGTTTTTATTTACGATTTACACAACATGCCAACTTGACTGGTTTTGGGTTTTGTAGATAAACAGACATACAGTATATTTGTATTATGTGCTGTACTTGCTTTTATCAATAGAACAGTATTTTCATTATGTGTGTATGTGACTGGACAGTTGTTTGCACTTTGTGCATATAACTGCTTAATGCATTGATGTGAATGGACCAACATATAGCTATAATACAAATACTAAGGGACAGACAGATGTTTAAAATATATACAGTACATGTCAACGTAAGAAGAGAGAAGATATATTCTCATTATGTTTGTAACTGAATGGACAACAATATGTTTACATTATGTGTCAGTGAAAGAAGAGATATTCTCATTATGTTTGTACGTGAATGGGCAGACAGATGTTTACAGTATGTGTCAGTGGAAAACGAGATATTCCTATTATGTTTGTACGTGAATGGACAGACAAATGTTACATTATGTGTCAGTGAAAGAAGATATAATCTTATTATGTTTGTACGTGAATGGGCAGACAGATGTTTACATTATGTGTCAGCGAGAGAAGATGTTTGCATTATAATTTCATGTGAATGGACAGACAGATGTTTCCATGTCAGTGAGAGAATATATTTGCATTATAATTTAATGTGATTGGACAGACAGATGTTTACAGTATGTGTCAATGAAAGAAGAGATCTTCCTATTATGTTTGTACGTGAATGGACGGACAGATCTTTACATTATGTGTCAGTGAAAGAAGAGATATGTCCATTATGTTTGTACGTGAATGGACAGACAGATGTTTACAGTATGGGTCAATGAAAGAAGAGATCTTCCTATTATGTTTGTACATGAATGGACAGACAGATGTTTACAGTATATGTCAGTGAAAGAAGAAATATTCCTATTATGTTTGTACGTGAATGGACGGACAGATCTTTACATTATGTGTCAGTAAAAGAAAAGATCTTCCTATTATGTTTGTACATGAATGAACAGCAAGATGTTTACATTATGTGTCAGTGAAAGAAGAGATATGTCCATAATGTGTGTACGTGAATAGACAGACAGATGTTTACAGTGTGTGTCAGTGAAAGATGAGATATTGTCATTATGTTTGTACATGAATGGACAGTAAGATGTTTACATTATGTGTCAGTGAAAGAAGAGATATGTCCATAATGTGTGTATGTGAATAGACAGACAGATGTTTACAGTGTGTGTCAGTGAAAGATGAGATATTGTCATTATGTTTGTACATGAATGGACAGCAAGATGTTTACATTCTGTGTCAGTGAAAGAAGAGACATGTCCGTTATGTTTGTATGTGAATGGACAGACAGATGTTTACAGTGTGTGTCAGTGAAAGATGAGATATTCTCAGTATGTTTGTACGTGAATGGACAGACAGATGTTTACATTACGTGACAGTGAAAGAACATGTTTGCATTATAATTTTATGTGAATGGACAAACAAATGTTACATTATGTGTCAGTGAAAGAAGAGATATTTTCATTATGTTTGTATGTGAATGGACAGACATATTAACATTATGTGTCAGTGAGAGAAGATATATTCTCATTATGTTTGTATGTGAATGGACAGACAGATGTTCACATTATGTGTCAGTGAGAGAAGATATATTCTCATTATGTTTTTACGTGAATAAACAGACAGATGTTTACATTATGTGTCAGTGAGAGAAGATATATTCTCATTATGTTTGTACGTGAATGAACAGACATATCTTTACATTATGTGTCAGTAAAAGAAGAGATTTTCCTATTATTGTTTGTACATGAATGGACAGCAAGATGTTCACATTATGTGTCAGTGAAAGAAGAGATATGTCCATTATGTTTGTACGTGAATGGACAGACATATGTTTACAGTGTGTGTCAGTGAAAGATGAGATAATCTCAGTATGTTTGTACGTGAATGGACAGAGAGATGTTACATTACGTGACAGTGAAATAAGATGTTTGCATTATAATTTTATGTGAATGGACAAACAAATGTTACATTATGTGTCAGTGAAAGAATATATATTTTCATTATGTTTGTATGTGAATGGACAGACAGATGTCCACATTATGTGTCAGTGAGAGAAGTTACATTCTCATTTTGTTTGTATGTGAATGGACAGACAGATGTTGACGTCATGTGTCAGTGAAAATTGAGATCATCTCATTGTTTGTACGGGAATGGACAGATAGATGTTTACATTACGTGACAGTGAAAGAACATGTTTGCATTCTAGTTTTATGTGAATGGACAAACAAATATTACATTATGTGTCAGTGAAAGAAGATATTTTTTCATTATGTTTCTATGTGAATGGACAGACAGATGTTCACATTATGTGTCAGTGAGAGAAGATATATTCTCATTATGTTTGTGCGTGAATGGACAGACAGATGTTGACACCATGTGTCAGTGAAAATTGAGATCATCTCATTGCTTGTACGGGAATGGACAGATAGATGTTTACATTACGTGACAGTGAAAGAACATGTTTGCATTCTAGTTTTATGTGAATGGACAGACAAATATTACATTATGTGTCAGTGAAAGAAGATATTTTTTCATTATGTTTGTATGTGAACGGGCAGACAGATGTTCACATTATGTGTCAGTGAGAGAAGATATATTCTCATTATGCTTGTGCATGAATGGACAGACAGATGTTGACATCATGTGTCAGTGAAAATTGAGATCATCTCATTGTTTGTACGGGAATGGACAGATAGATGTTTACATTACGTGACAGTGAAAGAACATGTTTGCATTCTAGTTTTATGTGAATGGACAAACAAATATTACATTATGTGTCAGTGAAAGAAGATATATTTTCATTATGTTTGTATTTGAATGGACAGACAGATGTCCACATTATGTGTCAGTGAGAGAAGTTACATTCTCATTATGTTTGTATGTGAATGGACAGACAGATGTTGACATCATGTGTCAGTGAAAATTGAGATCTTCTCATTGTTTGTACGGGAATGGACAGATAGATGTTTACATTCTGTGTCAGTGAGATAATATATATTCTCATTATGTTTGTAAGTAAATGGACGGACAGATCTTTACATTATGTGTCAGTAAAATAAAAGATATTCCTATTATTGTTTGTACATGAATGGACAGCAAGATATTGACATTATGTGTCAGTGAAAGAAGAAATATGTCCATTATGTTTGTACGTGAATGGACAGACAGATGTTTACAGTGTGTGTCAGTGAAAGATGAGATAATCTCATTATGTTTGTACGGGAATGAACAGAGAGATGTTTACATTATGTGACAGTGAAATAAGATGTTTGCATTATAATTGTATGTGAATGGACAAACAAAATGTTACATTATGTGTCAGTGAAAGAAGATATATTTTCGTTATGTTTGTAAGTAAATGGACAGACATATCTTTACATTATGTGTCAGTAAAAGAAGAGATATTCCTATTATTGTTTGTACATGAATGGACAGCAAGATGTTCACATTATGTGTCAGTGAAAGAAGAGATATGTCCATTATGTTTGCATGTGAATGGACAGACATATGTTTACAGTGTGTGTCAGTGAAAGATGAGATAATCTCATTATGTTTGTACGTGGATGGACAGAGATATGTTTACATTACGTGACAGTGAAATAAGATGTTTGCATTATAATTGTATGTGAATGGACAAACAAAATGTTACATTATTTCTCAGTGAAATAAGATACATTTTCATTATGTTTGTATGTGAATTGACAGACAGATGTTCACATTATGTGTCAGTGAGAGAAGATATATTCTCATTATGCTTGTGCGTGAATGGACAGACAGATGTTGACATCATGTGTCAGTGAAAATTGAGATCATCTCATTGTTTGTACGGGAATGGACAGATATATGTTTACATTACGTGACAGTGAAAGAACATGTTTGCATTCTAGTTTTATGTGAATGGACAAACAAATATTACATTATGTGTCAGTGAAAGAACATATTTTTTCATTATGTTTGTATGTGAATGGACAGACAGATGTTCACATTATGTGTCAGTGAGAGAAGATATATTCTCATTATGTTTGTGCGTGAATGGACAGACAGATGTTGACATCATGTGTCAGTGAAAATTGAGATCATCTCATTGTTTGTACGGGAATGGACAGATAGATGTTTACATTACGTGACAGTGAAAGAACATGTTTGCATTCTAGTTTTATGTGAATGGACAAACAAATATTACATTATGTGTCAGTGAAAGAAGATATTTTTTCATTATGTTTGTATGTGAACGGACAGACAGATGTTCACATTATGTGTCAGTGAGAGAAGATATATTCTCATTATGCTTGTGCGTGAATGGACAGACAGATGTTCACATTATGTGTCAGTGAAAATTGAGATCATCTCATTGTTTGTACGGGAATGGACAGATAGATGTTTACATTATGTGACAGTGAAAGAACATGTTTGCATTATAATTTTATGTCAATGGACAAACAAATTTTACATTATGTGTCAGTGAAAGAAGATATATTTTCATTATGTTTGTATGTGAATGGACAGACAGATGTTCACATTATGTGTCAGTGAGAGAAGATATATTCTCATTATGCTTGTGCGTGAATGGACAGACAGATGTTGACATCATGTGTCAGTGAAAATTGAGATCATCTCATTGTTTGTACGGGAATGGACATATAGATGTTTACATTACGTGACAGTGAAAGAACATGTTTGCATTCTAGTTTTATGTGAATGGACAAACAAATATTACATTATGTGTCAGTGAAAGAAGATATTTTTTCATTATGTTTGTACGTGAATGGACAGAGAGATGTTTACATTACGTGACAGTGAATTAAGATGTTTGCATTATAATTGTATGTGAATGGACAAACAAAATGTTACATTATGTGTCAGTGAAAGAAGATATATTTTCATTATGTTTGTATGTGAATGGACAGACATATGTTCACATTATGTGTCAGTGAGAGAAGATACATTCTCATTATGTTTGTGCGTGAATGGACAGACAGATGTTGACATCATGTGTCAGTGAAAATTGAGATCATCTCATTGTTTGTACGGGAATGGACAGATAGATGTTTACATTACGTGACAGTGAAAGAACATGTTTGCATTCTAGTTTTATGTGAATGGACAAACAAATATTACATTATGTGTCAGTGAAAGAAGATATTTTTTCATTATGTTTGTACGTGAATGGACAGAGAGATGTTTACATTACGTGACAGTGAAATAAGATGTTTGCATTATAATTGTATGTGAATGGACAAACAAAATGTTACATTATGTGTCAGTGAAAGAAGATATATTTTCATTATGTTTGTATGTGAATGGACAGACATATGTTCACATTATGTGTCAGTGAGAGAAGATACATTCTCATTATGTTTGTGCGTGAATGGACAGACAGATGTTGACATCATGTGTCAGTGAAAATTGAGATCATCTCATTGTTTGTACGGGAATGGACAGATAGATGTTTACATTACGTGACAGTGAAAGAACATGTTTGCATTCTAGTTTTATGTGAATGGACAAACAAATATTACATTATGTGTCAGTGAAAGAAGATATTTTTTCATTATGTTTGTATGTGAATGGACAGACAGATGTTTACATTACGTGACAGTGAAATAAGATGTTTGCATTATAATTGTATGTGAATGGACAAACAAAATGTTACATTATGTGTCAGTGAAATAAGATACATTTTCATTATGTTTGTATGTGAATGGACAGACAGATGTTCACATTATGTATCCGTGAGAGAAGATACATTCTCATTATGTTTGTGCGTGAATGGACAGACAGATGTTGACATCATGTGTCAGTGAAAATTGAGATCATCTCATTGTTTGTACGGGAATGGACAGATAGATGTTTACATTACGTGACAGTGAAAGAACATGTTTGCATTCTAGTTTTATGTGAATGGACAAACAAATATTACATTATGTGTCAGTGAAAGAAGATATTTTTTCATTATGTTTGTATGTGAACGGACAGACAGATGTTGACATTATGTGTCAGTGAGAGAAGATATATTCTCATTATGCTTGTGCGTGAATGGACAGACAGATGTTGACATCATGTGTCAGTGAAAATTGAGATCATCTCATTGTTTGTACGGGAATGGACAGATAGATGTTTACATTACGTGACAGTGAAAGAACATGTTTGCATTCTAGTTTTATGTGAATGGACAAACAAATATTACATTATGTGTCAGTGAAAGAAGATATTTTTTCATTACGTTTGTATGTGAATGGACAGACAGATGTTCACATTATGTGTCAGTGAGAGAAGATATATTCTCATTATGCTTGTGCGTGAATGGACAGACAGATGTTGACACCATGTGTCAGTGAAAATTGAGATCATCTCATTGTTTGTACGGGAATGGACGGATAGATGTTTACATTACGTGACAGTGAAAGAACATGTTTGCATTCTAGTTTTATGTGAATGGACAAACAAATATTACATTATGTGTCAGTGAAAGAAGATATTTTTTCATTATGTTTATATGTGAATGGACAGACAGATGTTCACATTATGTGTCAGTGAGAGAAGATATATTCTCATTATGCTTGTGCGTGAATGGACAGACAGATGTTGACATCATGTGTCAGTGAAAATTGAGATCATCTCATTGTGTGTACGGGAATGGACGGATAGATGTTTACATTACGTGACAGTGAAAGAACATGTTTGCATTCTAGTTTTATGTGAATGGACAAACAAATATTACATTATGTGTCAGTGAAAGAAGATATTTTTTCATTATGTTTGTATGTGAACGGACAGACAGATGTTCACATTATGTGTCAGTGAGAGAAGATATATTCTCATTATGCTTGTGCGTGAATGGACAGACAGATGTTGACATCATGTGTCAGTGAAAATTGAGATCATCTCATTGTTTGTACGGGAATGGACAGATAGATGTTTACATTATGTGACAGTGAAAGAACATGTTTGCATTATAATTTTATGTCAATGGACAAACAAATGTTACATTATGTGTCAGTGAAAGAAGATATATTTTCATTATGTTTGTATGTGAATGGACAGACAGATGTTCACATTATGTGTCAGTGAGAGAAGATATATTCTCATTATGCTTGTGCGTGAATGGACAGACAGATGTTGACATCATGTGTCAGTGAAAATTGAGATCATCTCATTGTTTGTACGGGAATGGACAGATAGATGTTTACATTACGTGACAGTGAAAGAACATGTTTGCATTCTAGTTTTATGTGAATGGACAAACAAATATTACATTATGTGTCAGTGAAAGAAGATATTTTTTCATTATGTTTGTACGTGAATGGACAGACAGATGTTCACATTATGTGTCAGTGAGAGAAGATATATTCTCATTATGCTTGTGCGTGAATGGACAGACAGATGTTGACATCATGTGTCGGCGAGAGAAGGCATGTTTGCAGCATGCATTGTTTTCCATTGTTTTCCACGGCGTGAAGCGAGCGCACGTGGCGGCGCGCGGCTTTCAGCCTGAACACCCCCATGCGCTTTGACCGTCACATGGCGAGCAGACGCCTAAGAGGCGGCGCTTCTCTCCGCAGGCAGGCGGCCATGGGAGGACTAGAATAATGTGTAATTACAACAGACAATGTAAAACAAAGCCCTTCACTTTCAATGAGTTGCTCTCGGAGATGGGAAGGTTACCTCAAGGGGGAATTCTAATGAAGCAGATGGCTGAGTGCTCACAGGGCAGACGCTCACACTTGCCTCTTTTTTTTTTTTGGTACTCTCTGCCAACGTTGGTGACATTCTGAGGAGCTTCACCTGCCTCTTGACCGCTTGTCGTGTGGAGCTGCAGCGCCGCGTTTGTGCAGCTTACTGACGCGTCTTGTAAAGATGATAGGAATAAAAACCGCGCTGCGTCATCCTTTGCCATGTTGAAGCTAATTAAATCATCCCAAGTATTATACACGGCACGTAGTGAAGTTATAGTACCATATGCTGTTTTTATCATAGAAGCCTCACACAGTACATCAATTAAAACAGAACCAATAGGTTTATGCGGGTCAAAGATCCTCTATAAAGGTGGTCCTCAACCTCTGCCTGAGGTCTGCGACCCGATCCTTAAAGGCCTACTGAAAGCCACTACTACCGACCACGCAGTCTGATAGTTTATATATCAATGATGAAATCTTAACATTGCAACACATGCCAATACGGCCGGGTTAACTTATAAAGTGACTTTTAAAACTTCCCGGGAAATATCCGGCTGAAACGTCGCGGTATGATGACGTATGCGCGTGACGAAGTCAGAGTAACGGAAGTTATGGTACCCGTAGAATCCTATACAAAAAGCTCTGTTTTCATTTTATAATTCCACAGTATTTTGGACATCTTTTGCAATTTGTTTAATGAACAATGAAGGCTGCAAAGAAGACAGTTGTAGGTGGGATCGGTGTATTAGCAGCGGACTACAGCAACACAACCAGGAGGACTTTGTTGGAGCGCTAGCCGCGCTAGCCGCGCTAGCCGCGCTAGCCGCGCTAGCCGCGCTAGCCGCCGACCTCACCTTGACTTCCTACGTCTCCGGGCCGCCAAACGCATCGGGTGAAGTCCTTCGTCCTTCTGCCGATCGCTGGAACGCAGGTGAGCACGGGTGTTGATGAGTAGATGAGGGCTGGCTGGCGTAGGTGGAGAGCTAATGTTTTTAGCATAGCTCTGTGAGGTCCCGTTGCTAAGTTGCTAAGTTAGCTTCAATGGCGTCGTTAGCACAGCATTGTTAACCTTCGCCAGCCTGGAAAGCATTAACCGTGTATTTACATGTCCACGGTTTAATAGTATTGTTGATTTTCTATCTATCCTTCCTTCTATCCTTTATTTTTTTGTTTCTATATGCAGTTAAAGCACGATGCTACCACGTTAGCTCGTAGCTAAAGCATTTCGCCGATGTATTGTCGTGGAGATAAAAGGCACTGAATGTCCATTTTGCGTTCTCGACTCTCATTTTCAAGAGGATATAGTATCCGAGGTGGTTTAAAATACAAATACGTGATCCACAATAAAAAAAGGAGAGTGTGGAATCCAATGAGCCAGCTTGTGTTACGGTCAGAGAGAAAAAAGATACAACCATCACTGTCTCTCAAGTCCTTCACTGTAACGTTCCTCATCTACGAATCTTTCATCCTCGCTCAAATTAATGGGGTAATCATCACTTTCTCGGTCCGAATCTCTCTCGCTCCATTGTAAACAATGGGGAAGTGTGAGGAATACTAGCTCCTGTGACGTCACGCTACTTCCGGTACAGGCAAGGCTTTTTTTTATCAGCGAGCAAAAGTTGCGAACTTTATCGTCAATTTTCTCTATTAAATCCTTTCAGCAAAAATATGGCAATATCGCGAAATGATCAAGTATGACACATAGAATGGATCTGCTATTCCCGTTTAAATAAATAAAAATCATTTCAGTAGGCCTTTAAGCTTTGAAAAGTTTAGACTTAGACAAAATGTATTGATCCACAAAGGAAATTGTTAGTTGTCAGTTACAAAAGATGGAAAGGGTAAGGATTGAAAGGATAATGTAAAATGTACCTGTGGAAGTAGCTTCCTAGCGGTCCCACTGTCAGACACGGCACAGGAGCCAAGCGTGCAGGTTTTTAACAAGGTTTTAATAATAATGTTTTCACAAAAGTTTTCTCTCCAGTAGAACGTAACTTTTCAGTCACGTCCGTATCCTGTCTCCCCTCCTGCTCCCGGCCGCTTACTGTTAAAGACAACAGATGATTAGATTAACACGTACCACCTGTGGAATCTAATCACCTGTGTCCTCAGCACCATGGACAGAGGCGGTGACTTTTGCTCCTGCAGGCAACATGTCTCTCCACAGTACCATAGTAGCAATAGAAAATATAACATATATGTAATATTTTACATATTTGGGGACAACTGCTCTATATTCCAGAATTGTTCTGGTGTTTTTAGGGATTTGCTGCAAAAACGTTAGTCAAAGATCTTCTATAAAACAGGAGGGTAAAGTTTTTAGATAGATAGACAGATTGATAGATAGAGAGAGAGAGAGAGAGAGAGAGAGAGAGAGAGAGAGAGAGAGAGAGAGAGAGAGAGAGAGAGAGAGAGAGAGAGAGAGAGAGAGAGAGAGAGAGAGAGAGAGAGAGAGATAGTACTTTATTGATTCCTTCAGGAGAGTTCCCTTTAGGAAAATTTAAATTCCAGCAGCAGTGTACATAGTGAGATCGAATTTAAAAAGTAAAAAGTAAATAATGGGGGTATAAATGGAAATAAAGTAGAAAATATTACAATAAGAATAAAAAATTAAAAGTAACAATAAAAATAAAATATAACAGTAAAAATAAGAATATAACAAGAGAAACTATGCAGTAGTAGTAATAGTAGTTTTAGGGACCTAATGCAAAAACACAAGTAAAAGATCCTTCAAATAACATCAGTGCCCAAATGATATGAAGGATTTTCTGCAAAAAAAAAAAAGGCTCGTCGAAGATTCTCCACATGAGAGGAGCGTCCTGTTTTTAGGGACCTACTGCAAAAAATGTTAGTTCACGATCCTACTGTAGATATAATAAAAGTGTCCTAAAATTATTAGACTTACTGCAAAAACACAAATCAAAGTTCCTTTAAATAACAGGAGGGCCCAAATGATATTAATAATTTGCTGCAAAAAAGGCTAGTCAAAGATCCTCCAAATGACAATAGCATCCTGTTTTAAGTAACCAACCACAAAAACTCAAAGATCCTATACATAACAGGCATGTCCTAAAATCATTAAAACCTACTATAAAACACTAGAAGAATTCACAGCAAATAAGGCTAGTCAAAGATCCTCCACATGACATAAGCGTCCTGTTTTTAGAGACCTACTGCCAAAACAGTAGTCAAAGATCCTCTACACAACAAGACTGTCCTAATATCAGTAAGGACCTACTGGGAAAAAAATCCCAAAAAACACTAGTTAAAGATCCTCTATGTAACAGGAACGCCCAAATGATATGAAGGATTCACAGCAAAAAAGGCTGGTCAAAGATCCTCCACATGACAATAGCGTCCTGTTTTAAGTAACCAACTACAAAAACTCAAAGATCCTATATATAACAGGCATGTCCTAAAATCATTAAAACCTACTATAAAACACTAGAAGAATTCACAGCAAATAAGGCTAGTCAAAGATCCTCCACATGACATAAGCGTTCTGTTTTTCGAGACCTACTGCCAGAACAGTAGTCAAAGATCCTCTACACAACAAGACTGTCCTAATACTATGAAAGACCTATTGCAAAAACATGAGTCAAATATCCTCTATATAACAGGAGTGCTCAAATGATATGAAGGATTTACTACAAAATAGGTTAGTCAAAGATCCTCTACATAACACGAGCTCCCTGTTTTTAGGAAATGATACAACATTTTTTGTGAAAGAGCCTTCGCATGATAGAAGTATTCTGTTTTTAGGGACCTACTTCAAAAACGCAAGTCAAAGATCCTATATTTAACAGGAGGGTCCTAATATTATCAAGGACCAACTGCAAAAACAGTAGTCAAAGATCATCTATAAAACAGGAGTGTTCAAATGATATGAAGGATTTGCTGCAAAAAAGGTTAGTCAAATATCCTGTTTTTAGGGACCGACTGCAAAAAACATTTGTCAAAGGTTCTATATTCAACAGGAGGGTCCTAATACTATTAAGGATGTTATGTAAAAACACTAGATACAGATCCTATATTTAACAGGAGGGTTCTAATATTATTATGGACCTTGTGCAAAAATACCAGTCAAAGATCCTATATTTAACATCCATCCATTTTCTACCGCTTGTCCCTTTTGGGGTCGCTGGAGCCTAGGTCAGCTGCATTCGGGCGGTAGGCGGGGTACACCCTGGACAAGTCGCCACCTCATCACAGTATATTTAACATGAGGGTTCTAATATTATTATGGACCTTGTGCAAAAACACCAATCAAAGATCCTATATTTAACATGAGGGTCCTAATATTACTATGGACCTCCTGCAAAAACACTAGTTGAAGATCCTTTAATAGGAGTGTCCTAATACTATTAAAAATTAACTTCAAAGAGTATATCCGTGCATGGGATGCAGTACAGTTATTCAGCCACAATGGAAAAAAACCCATCGGATAAATAGTTTCTGAAAAAACAGACAGAGTTGAGCACAATTCATGCGGATCTACCTAATAAAGTGTCCAATACATAGGAATCAAACAACAGAATGTAAGAAAAACAACAACAAAGATTTTTCTTTCCATTTCATATTTTATTCTATACCATGATACTTCATCCAGCATGTGTGCTTATCGACAATGCAGTTATTGATCCCGCTTCTCTCACCGCCTTACACACACACTTAGTACAAACACACACACACACACACAAACACACACACACACACACACACACCCACACACACACACACGTGTCCCCGCACCGTCCAGTCCCTGCTGTAACTTATTGCTTTATCCCTTTTTTAAAAACAGAACATAAATAATCTAATATCCCTTTAAGTCGTTAGAACAGCAGTCAGCATACTTTTCATCCGAAGCTTGGGTGTCCTTGAATGCATCACACACACACACACACATACACACACACATACACCCACACGCACAGACATTCTTGTATTTGTTACCTTCTTGAGACCTCTGAAAAATGCCTACCTCTTTAGGACCACCCTCATTTTGATACATTTCACTACCAGGGCTGCAAATGAGATCTCTATTTTTTTATTTTTTTTGTAATGTGCTTAAGGCCGATGACAAACGAGTCACGGACCGCAGATGGCCCCTGTGCCGCACTTTGGGCCACGCAGCTGTCGGAGCTAACTGTCAATGGCCACTATAGTCTTAGTACCGTAGTGTATTTGTTCATCCTATGGTCACATATGGGACGCGGGTTGTCTTACGTCAGTAAAATCAGCTGTTCACCTGGCATTTTTTTGGGTGGAGGATGAATAGGGAAGTCCTTCTTTAGCTTGTTTTATCAGTACCTGTCAATGTTAACTTTTGTATGCACATTAAATCAACAAAAAAAAACTGACTTTGGAGCAATGTTCACGGACTCTAGTATTTGGCCCTCTGTTAGATGCAATGGTTTTCTGTATTGGGACCCTGATTTCGGTCCTATTGTTCACCGGTCCTCATATGGAAGGTACTTTTCCTTGTTGATGTCTTAAGAAGGGTAGAAATACAAAAACACACCCACACCCACACACAGAGTACATACAAGGTGAGCCGTCCGGTATAATGTCCTATTATATGCATGATATGAACATGTCAAACTCATATGGACTTGGTCAAGAACTGTACATACTTGAACATCGCTTGTTTTTTTTTTATGATGACATCAGTTATTAGCATTTCAAATAAATACAGAAATATACAAGCAAGTATGGAAATAGATAACTGCTGCTAACATCAGATTAAGAGGAATTATTATACATAATAATTAGGTCAAAGAAAAAAAAGCATGTAAACCTCTCACAAGGGTCTTTGGACTTATTTTTTCACCCGATGATATTATGATATTTTTACAAACAGGCAAGTAGGCAGGAAGTAACATGTCAAGTTGACAAGTCAGCCACAATACTGACAGCGGAATATCATTACCCTCCAAGGATCCCGCTGTGCTCTCCAAAGTGAATTTGTACGTAGCCTTTTACTGGCGCGCGCTATTCTTAAACTGGGTCATATGCAGGTTAAACTGCCCGACAACACACACACACACACACACACACACACACACACACACACACTTTGCGGTCGAAGTGACATTACAGTCGTGTTATTCCGTCTCATCAGAGCGGCAAAAGAGGACACTCGTATACGCCGCGACGCTGAACAAGGAATCTGATCGGGAAGTGAAGTGAAGTATATTTATATAGCAATTTTCTCCGGTGACTCAAAGCGCTTGACATAGTGAAACCCATTATTCAAGTTGCATTTAAACCCTATTAAGTTGTTGGGTTTGTAAACGTCCGTCACGAGCAATCTCTTCTCCTATTGGTGGCGAGAATGTAAACAGGAAGTAGGTTTTGGTGAGCGATTATTACGTTCAAGGGGAAAAGGTGGAGGTGAGTGAGGCTGCATGAGAATGGAGATGTTTGAAAGGGGTTTGTCTTTGTGAGACGCTTTCCAAAACGCTGGACAATAAACAACAAACGATGACGTCAAGTTGTTCCCCACTGGTGC
This sequence comes from Entelurus aequoreus, assembly GCF_033978785.1. NCBI lineage: Eukaryota > Metazoa > Chordata > Actinopteri > Syngnathiformes > Syngnathidae > Entelurus > Entelurus aequoreus. The sequence goes on from NC_084732.1 coordinate 24,800,256, forward strand.
TTCAAAGTGAGGTTTGCATTGCAAAAATACCCAAATGATTCAGAATATGTGATTTTAGGAGTTTGCTACATGAGGAGAAACTGGCGCGTACCCCATAGGACACAGCTATTCCACTCAATTCATCTCTGAGGACGCATTTTCAGGACGCATGTGGACGTTGTTTCTTCGCTTGTGTTTGTGTTTTGGCTTTTTTTTTTTTACCTTACGAAGAAATAAAGTCATACATAAAAACAAAGTAAATGTGTTTACGCTAGCCAGAATCCTCTACAGGCCTAGGATCTCTGTGTTTTTTAAAGGGCTACAGCAAAAACACATCAAAGATTCTCTGTAGGGCAGGGTTTCTGCTGTTTTTTAAGGACCTACTGCAACAAAACAAGTCAATGATCCTCTGTAGGACAGAGTTTCTGCTGTTTTTTTAAGAACCTACTGCAACAATGCAGGTTAAAGATCCTCTGTATGTATCCTCGAGGACAGGAAAGCTCTGCTGTTTTTGATGACATACTGCAAAACACTGGTCAAATATGCTCTGTAGGACAGGGTTTCTGCTGATTTTAAGGTCATACATGTGACAGTAGTGCACTGCATTTTTTAAAATCTAGTGCAAAACATGTTAGTCAAATGTCCTCTATGACAGGAAGGTTCTGCTGTTTTTTGGTGATCTACTGCCAAACACTGGTCAAATATGCTCTATAGGACAGGGTGTCTGCTGATTTGAAGGTCATACTGCAAAAAACGTCAGTACAAGAGACGCATGTGACAGTAGCGCACTGCGTTTTTTGAAAATCTAGTGCAAGACATGTTAGTCAATTGTCCCCTATGACAGGAAGGTTCTGCTGTTTTTGGTGACCTACTGCAAAACACTGGTCAAATAGACTGTATAGGACAGGGTTTCTGCTGATTTTAAGGTCACACTGCAAAAAACGCCAGTCCAAGAACCGCATGTGACAGTAGCGCACTGTGTTTTTTTAAAAATCTAGTGCTAAACATGTTAGTCAAATGTCCTCTATGACAGGAAGGTTCTGCTGTTTTTTGGTGATCTACTGCCAAACACTGGTCAAATATGCTCTATAGGACAGGGTGTCTGCTGATTTGAAGGTCATACTGCAAAAAACGTCAGTACAAGAGACGCATGTGACAGTAGCGCACTGCGTTTTTTGAAAATCTAGTGCAAGACATGTTAGTCAATTGTCCCCTATGACAGGAAGGTTCTGCTGTTTTTGGTGACCTACTGCAAAACACTGGTCAAATAGACTGTATAGGACAGGGTTTCTGCTGATTTTAAGGTCACACTGCAAAAAACGCCAGTCCAAGAACCGCATGTGACAGTAGCGCACTGTGTTTTTTTAAAATCTAGTGCTAAACATGTTAGTCAAATGTCCTCTATGACAGGAAGGTTCTGCTGTTTTTGGTGACCTACCACAAAACACTGGTCAAATATGCTCTACAGGACAGGGTTTCTGCTGATTTTAAGGTCACACTGCAAAAAACGCCAGTCCAAGAACCGCATGTGACAGTAGCGCACTGTGTTTTTTTTAAATCTAGTGCTAAACATGTTAGTCAAATGTCCTCTATGACAGGAAGGTTCTGCTGTTTTTGATGACCTACTGCAAAACACTGGTCAAATATGCTCTATATGACAGGGTTTCTGCTGATTTTAAGGTCATACTGCAAAAAACGTCAGTACAAGAGCTGCATGTGACAGTAGCGCACTGCGTTTTTTGAAAATCTAGTGCAAGACATGTTACTCAATTGTCCTCTATGACAGGAAGGTTCTGCTGTTTTTGGTGACCTACCACAAAACACTGGTCAAATATGCTCTACAGGACAGGGTTTCTGCTGATTTTAAGGTCATACTGCAAAAAATGCCAGTCCAAGAACCGCATGTGACAGTAGCACACTGCGTTTTTGAAAATCTAGTGCAAAACATGTTAGTCAATTGTCCTCTATGACAGGAAGGTTCTGCTGTTACTGGTGACCTACTGCAAAATATTGGTCAAATATGGTCTATATGACAGGGTTTCTGCTGATTTTAAGGTCGTACTGCAAAAAACGTCAGTACAAGAGCTGCATGTGACAGTAGCGCAGTGCGTTTTTTGAAAATCTAGTGCAAAACATTTTACTCAATTGTCCTCTATAACAGGAAGGTTCTGCGGTTTTTGGTGACCTACCACAAAACACTGGTCAAATATGCTCTATATGACAGGGTTTCTGCTGATTTTAAGGTCGTACTGCAAAAAACGTCAGTACAAGAGCTGCATGTGACAGTAGCGCAGTGCGTTTTTTGAAAATCTAGTGCAAAACATGTTAGTCAATTGTCCTCTATGACAGGAAGGTTCTGCTGTTACTGGTGACCTACTGCAAAATATTGGTCAAATATGCTCTATATGACAGGGTTTCTGCTGATTTTAAGGTCATACTGCAAAAAAAGCCAGTCCAAGAGACGCATGTGACAGTAGCACACTGCGTTTTTAAAAATCTAGTGCAAAACATGTTAGTCAATTGTCCTCTATGACAGGACGGTTCTGTTGTTTTTGGTGACCTACTGCAAAATACTAGTCAAATATGCTCTATAAGACAGGGTTTCTGCTGATTTTAAGGTCATACTGCAAAAAACGCCAGTCCAAGAGACGCATGTGACAGTAGCGCACTAGTCACATATGCTCTATAACATATAAAAGGGTTTCTGATAATTTTAAGGTCCTACTGCAAAAAACGCTAGTACAAGAGTCTAATGTGACAGCAGTGCCCTGCTGATTTTTAAGATCTAGTGCAAAACCTGTTGTTCAAAGATCCTCTATATGACAGGAAAACTGCTGTTTTTGGTGACATATTGCAAAGCACTATAGTCAAATGTCTTCTATATGACAGGGTTTCTGCTGATTTTAATGCCCTACTGCAAAAACACTTGTCCAATGTGACAGCAGTGCACTGCTGTTTTTAAAGACGGACTGCAAAACATAGTCAAAGAACCTCTATAACAGAATCAGTGTGCCGTTTTTAAGAACAAACTGCAACCATGCAAGTCAAAGATCCTCTATGCAAACAGGAGGCTCTGCTTTTTTGAGGACCTACTGCAAAAACAATGACCGACTACAAAAATGGTACTCAAAAAGCCTCTGCATGACTTTACCACTCGGCTGTTTTTAAGAATATACTACGCAACTATGCAAGTCAAAAATCCTCTGTATAACAGGAGAACTTCTCTGTTTTTAAGGACAGACTTCAAAACAATGGCCTAGAGTACAACAGAAATGCTTGTCTCCGCTGTTTTTCAGTATATACTGCAACAAAAAAACAATGTTATTCCAAGATCGGCTATGTGACAGACGTGCACTGCTGTTTTTGAAAATCTACTGCAAAACATGTTAGTCAATTGTCCTCTATGACTGGAAGGTTCTGCTGTTTTTGGTGACCTACTGCAAAACACTTGTCAAATATGCTATGTAGGACAGGGTTTCTGCTGGTTTTAGGGTCATACTGCAAAAAATGCCAGTCCAAGAGCCGCATGTGACAGTAGCGCACTGTGTTTTTTTTAAATCTAGTGCAAAACATGTTATTCAATTGTCCTCTATGACAGGAAGGTTCTGCTGTTTTTGGTGACCTACTGCAAAATACTGATCAAATATGCTCTATATGACAGGGTTTCTGCTGATTTTAAGGTCGTACCGCAAAAAACGCCAGTCCAAGAGCCACATGTGTGTGACATCATTGGTACTTTAACTTTAATGTGACAGTAGCGCACTGCGTTTTTTGAAAATCTGGTGCAAAACATATTAGTCAATTGTCCTCTATGACAGGAAGGTTCTGCTGTTTTTGGTGACCTACTGCAAAACACTGGTCAAATATGCTCTGAATGACAGAGTTACTGCTGATTTTAAGGCCCAAAACAAAAAACAACGTTATTCCAAGGTTGTCTATGTGATGGAAGTCCACTGCTCTTTTTGAAGACCTACTGCAAAACATGCTTTTCAAAGAACCTCTATTGAAAAAGTACTTTGCGATTTTAAAGGGCACACTAAAAACCACTAATCAAAGCTCCTCTATATGACAGGAGAGCGCTGCCGTTTTTCGGGATCTTTTAGATTTCAGTTAAAATTCCGGCCTGTTGTCTTCGATGTCCCGCGGGCCGCCAGTTGACGATCCGTGCCACAGGAGGGCATTGAGCGAAAGGACACGGTGTTAAAAGGCAGGCAGGATCAGAGGCTTTATTTCCGCTCTTGTCCACACAGGACAGACTTCCAAACAAGATGGCCGGGAGCGTTTGGACAGAAACACTGGCAGCTGTCGTCATCCTTCCACTGGCCTTCACCGCTTCTTCCCCGCCCCCTCAGTGTCGCCGTCAAACTGCTGTGTTTCTTCCGATGGGTGACAGGGGCACAGAATGAAAACAGTTTGCCGCTTGAGAAAGTGCTTGTTTTTTTCCTTTTCTTCTCTCAAAGCCTCCCCGTGTAATTCCCAGCTGATTCCGCTTGGGAAAAAAAACAAAAAAACAACAACAACACGCTCTATACTACATTACGCAAATAGTCTTGGGAGGATGGAAATAGCAAATCCCCCTTCAAGTATAAACATTGCTGTCAGGTGAAAATCTTGTTACTCCAGTTTGGGTTATTTTCCTGTTTTTACTCGGAAAGACGGATTACACTGCTGTCTTTTCCGCGAGTCGAGAAATGTTCTTGACCCTGAGGATTATTATGAAGGCTCCTTCTTTTTTTTATTTCCATTACATAAATGTGAAGCTGCACGGTTATCAATCAAAAACTGCTTTATTTTGTAGTTTAGGAAAAATTGCAAAGCCTTTTTAGGGGAGACTTTGTAAAGATTGTGTCAGAAATAGTAATTTACGATGGACTGGACTACAACTCCTGGCAACTTTTATGGAAACAAAAGTCTTGGAGGATATTTAATCAGGTGCTACATTTTGTAGAAATATTATTTCTACAGTTATTTCCAAAGGCAATGTTCTGTCTTTAAGAAACACAACAAAAAAATGAATAGTGGTAGTCAGTAACAGTTTCATTTTTGCATGAAGCAGAGTGAAAACATAATGGAATCACTCAATACTGAGAAAAAACATTATGAAATCACCCTGTAAATTTCGAAAGCTAACACCTGCATCAGATTAAAGACGTCCATTAGTCTGAAGGTAAACAAAGGAGTGTTCACACCTCGGAGAGCTGTTGCACCAGGTGGATTGACACGAATCATGGCTCCAACACAAGCAATGTCCATTAAAACAAAATGGGATGTTGCAAAATATGTTGATTGTTCACAGTCAGCTGTGTCTAAAATCTAGACCAAGTACAACCGAGTGAAGATTGTAACAGGCAAGAATCCTGGTAGACCCAGGAAAACATTAACACATCAATACAGACAACGTAAAGCCATGTCTTGAGAACAGAAAGTATACAGCAAAACAAATGAAGCACACATGGCAGAAACTGGGGTCAGCGTCTGTGACTGAACTGTAAGAAACCTGAAAGCTGTCAGTAACATTTAAACCGAATAAAAACAAGGTTACAACGGCTAAGGAAAAGCAATGGTGACTGGATGAAAGTCATATTCAGTGATGAATCGGAAATCTGCATTGGGCAAGATGATGATGCTGGAACTTTTGTTTGGTGCCATTACAATGAGATTTATGAAGACGACCGCCTGAAGAAAACATGCAAATCTCCAAAGTCATTGATGATATGGGGCTGCATGTCAGGTAATTGTCACCAAACTATGCAGTGTTGATGCTCTTAACTAAATTCCATTGTTCTTTGTGAGAATGACAATAAATGTAATTAAAATGGCACTGGGGAGATGGCTGTCGTTACGTCTTCCATAAATGCACAAATTTATATTTCTTATTCCATCAATGAAAAATATGTTTGGGGATGAAAACATCATTTTGCAAGATGATAAAATGCATCTTGGCATAGAGCAAAAACCGTAAAAAAAATAACTTTCTTTGAAGAAAGATTAATATGGTCAATGTCACGACCTGCAAACAGTCCGGGTGTCAAACCACTTGAAAATCTGTGGTAGAAATTCCAGAAAATGGTCCATGACAAGACTTGCAAAGATGATCTGACAACAGCAATCAGAGATGTTGTGTGTAAGATTGATGAAGAGTTCTGTTTGTAACGTGTTGAGTCTATGCCTCATTAAACTACACGCTGTTATAAAAGCTAGAGGTGGTACTACTAGTACTTGTTTTTTCATGATTCCATATTTTCTCAGATTTGAGTGATTCCATATTTGTTTCACTTTGCTTGATCTAAAAATGAAACCGATACTAACACAATTTAAAGTCTTGGTTTATTTTAGTGTTTCTTGAAAATGACTTTAGTTTTGTGTCTTGCATGTTGTCTGTTTTTTTTTTTCCTACAAAATTAAACAACTAAATGAACATCCTCCAAGACTGGTGATTGCATATTTTTTTTTTACCAGGGGTTGTATAGCAAATGACAAAATATCCATACAAAATCAGCTTTCTTACTATTCTTAAACCTACACTATCTGACATTCCCATTGAAGCTTACAACTACAGGATGTCCTCCAGTAGCACTCGTGAGGACCCAGCGGTGTGTCGGCCTCTTTGCCTTCCCTCAGTGCCTCAACGTCTCCTCACATGAGCACCTTTGTCCCTCACGCAGACTTCAAACTGTTTCTCGATTCCCAGACTCTCTAACATAGCACTGTGCGCAAGGGGAGGAGGGAATTTTTTTTTCTCCTCCCCAGACTTCTCTGGAACAATCGATTTGCTAACGTTCAAACTAATTTTAGCATCCGCTCCATCATGCCACCCCAGGGCTCAGTTTCTGCCGCCTTTGGTGACGGTAAAGTGGACTCCTGACATGACTTTCTACATGATAGGAATGTGTGAGTCACAGTAATGATCTCTTTCAGTTGGTTTTTGATCCATGCTCTCTGTTAAATAGTTGTACCCATTGATGGTTTAATTCTATTACAACAAACCAACCTGATGTTGTGATTTCACCATAAATTGCCTTTCTACTTATGAATACACTGATTTTGGGCTTAATGAGGGTAAAAACTCTAGAGTGGAAAACCCTTGGGATCATGCAATTCATAATTTTAACTCTAATTTTGGGGGGAAATATGCCGTGATAGTCCAAAATCTAAACAAAGGCTATGTTGACTGGGTGTACAGTAGTACCTCAAATACAAGGTAGGTATGCTTTTTTCTGCATTTCCAAAAGTAAAACATTTGAAGCAATTAAACTCCAACACCTATTTGAAAGCGTTCACCTAAATCCAAGGTTTTCAAAGTGTGAGGAACCAGAAGACTTCAATGGAGGCACAACAGTTGGAGAAAGGAAGGAAAGATTAATCGATTTTTAGTTCTGACTAGGGATGTAATGATAAACGGAATAATGATAAACCGGGGTAAAACTCCCAACGGTTGGTTATACCATGCTAAATTAAAATGATTGTAAAACGGTGATTGATAACCGTACTTTGATAAACTCCCAGACCGGTGACACTGCTCTTTTACTGGAGAAACAAGCTAGCGTTAGCTTGCGAGATAGCTTACATTTTAGCATGACTACAAGAGACATTAAAGGCCTACTGAAACCCACTACTACCGACCACGCAGTCTGATAGTTTATATATCAATGATGAAATCTTAACATTGCAACACATGCCAATACGGCTGGGTTAACTTATAAAGTGCAATTTTAAATTTCCCGGGAAACTTCCGGTTGAAAACGTCTAGGTATGATTACGTTTGCGCGTGACGTCGATGGTTGAAGCGGAAGTATTCGGACACATTGTATCCCAATACAAACAGCTCTGTTTTCATCGCAAAATTCCACAGTATTCTGGACATCTGTGTTGGTGAATCTTTTGCAATTTGTTTAATGAACAATGGAGACTGCAAAGAAGAAAGCTGTAGGTGGGATCGGTGTATTAGCGGCTGGCTGCAGCAACACAACCAGGAGGACATTGAGTTGGATAGCAGACGCGCTATCCGACGCTAGCCGCCGACCACATCGATGATCGGGTGAAGTCCTTCGTCGCGCCGTCGATCGCTGGAACGCAGATGAGCACGGGTTTTGATGAGCAGATGAGGGCTGTCGTAGGTGGATAGCTAATGTTTTTAGCATAGCTCTGTCGAGGTCCCGTAGCTAAGTTAGCTTCAATGGCGTCGTTAGCAACAGCATTGCTAGGCTTTGCCAGGCGGTACAGCATTAACCGTGTAGTTACAGGTCCAGAGTTTGGTAGTATTGTTGATCTTCTGTCTATCCTTCCACTCAGGGGCTTATTTATTTTGTTTCTATCTGCATTTAAGCACGATGCTATCACGTTAGCTCCGTAGCTAAAGTGCTTCACCGATGTATTGTCGTGGAGATAAAAGTCACTGTGAATGTCCATTTCGCGTTCTCGACTCTCATTTTCAAGAGGATATAGTATCCGAGGTGGTTTAAAATACAAATCCGTGATCCACAATAGAAAAGGAGAAAGTGTGCAATCCAATGAACCCTTGTACCTAAGTTACGGTCAGAGCGAAAAAAGGTACGTCCTGCACTGCACTCTAGTCCTTCACTCTCATGTTCCTCATCCACGAATCTTTCATCCTCGCTCAAATTAATGGGGTAATCGTCGCTTTCTCGGTTCGAATCGCTCTCGCTGCTGGTGTAAACAATGGGGAAATGTGAGGAGCCCTTCAACCTGCGACGTCACGCTACTTCCGGTACAGGCAAGGCTTTTTTTTATCAGCGACCAAAAGTTGCGAACTTTATCGTCGATGTTCTCTACTAAATCCTTTCAGCAAAAATATGGCAATATCGCGAAATGATCAAGTATGACACATAGAATGGAGCTGCTATCCCCGTTTGAATAAGAACATTTCATTTCAGTAGGCCTTTAAAGTCTATTCCCAATAAGAACCAGCATACTACAATATGAACGTAAATGAACACATTACTCTATGAACAACTTATATATTCAGTTGTGTACATTGAACTTACAGGATGTGCTCTCTTAGAACAGATTGATCATTCCATACTAGGAGGAATAACAACGTTGTCTTTACTACAGGAAGTGAATTTGCGTGACGTCACATGAATTGTTTTTCCTTTTTCATTAAAAAACACTATAACCTTCACAAATTAAAAGGGAAAATAAAAGTATTTAAACACTCAAATATTAATAACATGGCTCTTAAAATGCTCGAACAATATTTTAACGTTTCTTCTGACAAGAAAGCATGTTGTGTGCCTGTTTTATTTACTGTCATTTTCAAATAAATCGCCTTGCATGTATGGAAACATTTACAAATAATATTTGAAAGCTTTATAAGATTTCAATGTGTGGTATATGTACTTTTTGAGCACATTCAGCAATACCACAATACTAATAATAACTGTGATATGAAATGTTTAAATTACATCCCTAGCTCAGACATATTGAGTAAAGAGTAGAAAACTTAGTCATAAAATGCTCCAGAAAATATATTTTCAAGAAATAGGGAAGGCCCATTCGGTTTTCATATTCTCACAGGTGAGGCCCACTGCCCCACACTTCGAAAACCCCTGACAAAATGTTAGAATGTTGTTGGCAGTGAAGAAAGAAAATGGAAGAAGTTTTGCAAAGTGACAATGTAGGGGATTTCACTGCGTATCGTTGCTTATATCAGGTTAATCATGTGACAAAAATTAGGGCACCGCACGGTGTAACAGATGCGCAAAGAAGTGTGAACATTTTACAAAACATGTTGCCTTTGCTCGTGCTATTATTTATTTTTTTGACAAAAGTGGAACTTCGATTTATGAATCCCTCATTGTACAAACTTTTTGTTTTACAAGCCACAGACCTACACCATCTCAGTGTACAAACATTTCATCCACAGAAGTGCTGTCGTTAGCTACTGGGCCAATTTGTGTTTTTTTTTTCTTTTTAAAGCGTTTTTGTAGTTTATGCAAGATCAATTTAAGTCCCAAGAAAGCAATGGACAAGCGATGTGTGGTTTGAAACATTCAAGAAGTAACCCCAGCGTTGTCGAGACTGCCTCCTCGCTCCTCCCCCTACCTTATGCTGCGAATCAAGAAAATTGAATACAAGGTAAAGTGGATTTATTTTATTTTCCATATCATTGCAGCGACCTGGCTGTTAAAGTTAAGGAGTTTTGTGATTTTGAATTGTGAGTGCACCACCGGGCTAGTGACAGTGTATGTGTCGTGTTCTCAAACGACGACAGTTCAGCTAATTGTTGTTGTTTTGACTTTGTTATTGAATGAAAAGTTCATCAATCACCACCTTGTTATGTTTGTTTCATATGCAGTACTGTATAGCGCTTTATATTGTGTTCGAATTGTACAAGGTTTTACTAAAATATGGGATTTTGTTGAGGCTGAAACCCATTAGTGGTGTTTACATGTTTTCAGATGGAAACATTTGCTTCAACATACAAACCTTTCTATTACGATCTTTGTTCAAAAGTCAATTAGGTTTGTAAATCGAGGTTCCACTGCATGCCACATGATGACTTAAAAATTATCGCACAGCTAAATGTGCTACAGAAAACACTCACTGTAACTTTAGGGTGTTAAGATGAATTACTGCGGAATTTACTACACACCTTGAGGGAACTGACAAGCGTATAAAATGTGAGCAAGATTGGTTAAAAAAATGTCCGCCAACAAGCAAAAGTTCATAGGCCGGACTGAGGATACAATTGAGGATATCTGATTACATGATGATTATAATCATCATGTAATCAGATATCCTCAATTGTAAATGCTGCGGGAGACATGCTCGGTATGTATACATACCGAGCATGTCTCCCGCAGCATTTTGACCACAACCGAAAGGGAGCGCCATAAATGAAATTTCCATCCATGGCGACGATGAAATGTCTCGATTTTCTTACATGAGTTTCCCCAAACATGAGTTACAAAGGCCCATCGAGGAAATCACAGTTTAGCATCAAATTGCTATAACTCCCTTGCAAAAGGTTAACCTGACTCGCCAGATCCTTGTAGTTCGCTGAGCTCCACACAAGGATCTGCAAGTTCTCAATAGAAGATGTATTTCAGAAGGCGGGGCCTTGTAAAAAGATCATTGCATGTGATTGGTTGAACCACTTGTCCGTTATCTTGAATGACCTGCTAGTTCAACCACTCACATCGAAATCAACCCGTGACGCTGATGAGAGCGACGCTGGGAAATCCAAAACAGAACAGCCGACATATTGGATAACGACAGAGCGAAAAGTTAGAGAACATTTACTGAAACAACGCAGCAATGTCAATAGACGATCGATGTCGCAAAACAGTTGCAATAGCAGAATCAATGTTAGCACACGACTCCTTGTACGTGCCGCCATTGTTGTTTGAATCAAACAGTCCCATCGGCGCTACGTCACATCTATGAAATCCCGCCCGGTGATCCTGATAGGTTCGCTATTTTTTGCTATCTTGAAGTAGGTTGCAATGCCCTCGAGCCCAGATGCTTGTGTGGAGCTCAGCGAACTACAAGGATCTGGCGAGAGTCAGGTTGTCAAAAGGTCAGATCTTGCCCAAAGTGCCTATGGAGGGTTTGTGTCCTAACCCAGTAGAGAATGTATGCAAGCATTTGCTTTACTAGTGACTAAATTGAATACATTTCACTTTCCGGTTCCCTTCAAACTAAGGATGCTTGCTCTGAGTCCTGCCACTTCACGACGTTCACGTCAACCGTGACTTGCATGTGCCCGTTCAATGCTACCTTTTCGCCGTATTAAAACAATGTCCCGACCTGTTGAATTAGAATCAAATATTAAGGGTATTTGGGAACAAAAACAAAAAACTAATCTTGTCCGTAATTGTGAGTTTGTCCTTCGTGTTTGCTTTTCCTCCTCATTACGGGGACTTCTGGGAAGTGTAATGAGTGGAGATGGTCACCGCGCACCTCTGTAAGGGTCAAGGGATTACAGACATGTCTTGTTAAATTAGGCTGCTGTGACTGAGTAGGGGGGGACTCAGCTGTGGCAGTGGAACCTGGATGTGTGTGTGTCTTGGTGATGAGATACCAACCAACTAGGTCCACGGCTAGGATACATTCCCACATGTATTTAGTTTTCATGTAAGACAAAGCCAGGTGCACACAAAGACAATCCCGCAGTTTTTGTTCCGATTGTCTGCCTTCCGACCAAAGACGGTAAACGTCCGATTATCTTATTTCACATATGATTGCCTTATACGATTGTCCTGTGGTTTGAGGTGTGTTAAGAGTGAATTTGTCCCTTGGATTGGCTTCAAAATGGGTTTTGGGGGACAATAGTAAATATTATGTCTATTGGGACTGCCGTCGCCACCCCCAGTCATGGCATCATGAATTGTGACATGGCACGAAAAGTAGCCAATCAAAAAGCTAAAAAAGAAGTGTTGAGAACATACCCGGTCGGTAGATTATAAAATCTGTGTTTATGCCCTCTCAATGCTTTTCTGTCAATAATAGTCCCAAAACCATTTTGGACACACCTTCTCATTCAATGCGTTTTCTTTATTTTTATGACTATTTACATTGTAGATTGTCACTGAATGCATCGGAACTATGAATGAACACATGTGGAGTTATGTACTTAACAAAAAAAAGGTGAAATAACTTAAAACATGTTTTATATTCTAGTTTCTTAAAAATAGCCACCCTTTGCTCTGATTACTGTTTTGCACACTCTTGGCATTCTCTCGATGAGCTTCAAGAAGTAGTCACCTGGAATAGTTTTCACTTCACAGGTGTCATAGTTTTGATGCCTTCAGTGACAATCTACAATGTAAATAGTCATGAAAATAAAGAAAACTCATTGAAAGGAGAAGGTGTGTCCAAAGCTTTGGCCTGTACTGTATATAAAAACATAAATATTCCCTTCTTGAAGACAATAATATAAGTTGATGTATTGCAGTACCTTATTCTGATGACTTGCATTGATTGGAATCAGACAGGATTCACAGTAGTGCTGATAAGCTCCACAACTTCAAATTTACATTGTGGAGGAGAAAATAAATCCTCCTGTCATTGCAATACCAGATGATATGGTTGGTTTTTAGCTTCTTATTTGTCCAACTTCCATACTCGTTTTTATACGTTTTACAGGAAATATATTGGAGAGTAACTCGACAGCTCGCTAGCTCGTATGCGCTTGTTTTCGGAAACCCTTATTTTGTTAACGCAGGCAGGATGGAGCAGCCCTTTTATTGTGAAGACAGGAACTGTGTGGTCGGTCTTTAGACTTTTGACCTCAGGTTGTGTAATTTTTCATAATGAGTTCGCAGCAGCCATCATCATTTCACAAAATCCCCGGGTGCCGTGTATGTCAATCAAGCGACGAAAGTGACGGCATAGTGAAGACTGATGATTGGTAATTCTGAGTTGTTTTTTTTTTAAAGCCTGGCGATCGACTGACACAAGCTCCAGGATCGACTGGTAGCTCACGATCGAACTGATGGGCACCTCGGCTCTAAACCAATATAGCTACTTTTGTACGCCAGCTTTCACTTACATTGTCGGTATTGCAATACATCATCACTGGGAAAGATGCTACTTTAAAATTGCAGGGTGTACAGTAACTTTTTGCCAATAAAAAAACATATACTCAAGATTTTGAAACCAAATGACCATTTGAAGTTGCGGAACAGTCCCACTCAGTAATGCAGTACTTGACTTTTAGCGACCACAAATGTACATACATTCAAGATCTTAAACTCAACGCTAAACTTCGGCGAGGAGACGTGCCTATGTTGATGGTATAGCAGCCACAGAAGAAGATAATAATGCTCAAATTAAAACGTCAAGTTATATGTCCATTCTGAGGGGTTTGAAACTTGTGTAATGTATGTAAAAACTGTATGTTTGGACTTGGAAAGGTCCAAGTGCTACATGTAGCAACACACAAAATATGGTTAATAAACTACACAAAAGATAGCTTAAAGGCAACTGGACGTCTTTTTGGGTCCAGTTGTCTTTGATTCAATTTTTGTGAAATACCTGGATAATTGACTCTATACAACGGGTAGGGAACCTATGGCTCGTGGGCAATAAACTGTTGATATCATGCAATGCTAAAAAAAGCCCCAAGATTTAAAATTAACCCACAATCGCATCATAAATGACCCTTGGAGGATTTTATAAAAAAAAATAAAAATGGCCCCTGATAGGACAAAATATTCACCACTCCTGCTCTGCACAGACAAGCTGTGGTTCATGGAAATCCTATAAATAAAAGGCAATGTTCAGTTTCGGTCCGGCTTAAAAGTCCTGCCTTGCATCCGACTGTTCCATTGAGTCGCGTACACTCGCTACAAGAACAGTTGCACACATTCAGGAAGAACAACAACACACGCCTTCGACACACATCAGCGGCATGGGTTTGGAAGACAAAAGTGTTCGGGACACGGTCACCGCCGTTCATATGCAGCTATCTCGAGATCGAGGGTAGCCCGTTAGCATCCTTCCTCGCCCTGCTTCAAAAAACATGATTATTATTATTATTACAATAAAGTGATATAAAACAAGGGTTAGGGAAGGGAAACGAGGAGGTGAAACATTACCTCACTACAAGTTTTTTTGGTTTCCTAAAATCTTTTTTGTCGTCAGGTTTTTGAAAGGTTTACACATATGATAAATAAGCACAGTCTCTACATTTAGGAATCAACAATATGCGATCCTGTATGATACGGTATCGTTTTAGCAAAACTGTGGATAACTTTTGTATGAGACACACAAGAAGCTTTAAACACAGGTGTTAGTGCATAGGTTCCTGCAGACAAAATGAGTATTTGTATACAGTCAACTAAAGTGTCCCTTGCAAACATCTTCGGAGCGTAAAGAAACTGTCTATCCATGTAAAATATTGATCTTTTTCACACCCTCCTTGATTAAACTTTTCACTTAAATATATCTCTATCTATATACATGATGTATAAATAATGATAGGACAGAGCATAAAACAGTGTTACCTTGTAAAGTGTCTTTGAAATCACAGCAAATAGAAGGTCAAATGAAAATGGAACACAGTGACATCTGATAAAAGAAAAGGGAAAATGCCACACGTGACATAGGATGTGTTTCAGTTTGGAGGAGCACAGGAGGGTGTGATCAATCCTCACAAATTGGACGGAAGCTTCGGGCGGACAGTTTGAGTTTCTAGATCCGATGAGTAGGCAGAGGAGCCCCTCCGAAGTGATGAGGAAGGGGAGGCTCCGGGAGAGCAAGTCTGATGCGAGTGCCCTGGAGAAAGCTGGATTGGAGGTGTCATATGCCCCGGAACTGAGCTACAAGGTTTGGGTTTTAGAGTTGGTGAGGAGAAAGGTGAGGGGTAATAACCTGCTTCCATGGAGGAGCAGGTAGTTTGTTGGCCTAAGGCCTGGGCCACCTCCTGGGGAAGCAATGGGTGCGAGCTGGATAGCAGCTTTAGATCCTCTGAAAAGCGACCTAGCTGAGAATCTCTTCCTGTGGTCTGTATCTGGACTGGAGGATATGACGGAAGAGAGGATTGAGGCATGAGCATAGGACTTTCGGATCCTGGGGCACCGGTGGGGTCACTGTAGTGGAAAGTCCTGCTCATAACTGGGCTTTGAAAAGTCGGGCTGGGAGCCACTGGAGTAAGGCATGGAGAGGCATTTGCTGAACCGTACTGGGCCAAGGAAGCCAAAGCAGACCTCTCCAAGGACATCTGGTGAGGAAGGAATCCTGACTGGAGGCCTGCCAGGCCAATATGACCAAGGGATGATAGGGAACCATCAGCAGGCTGTTGACTATTTTGTCCTCTGCTTGGGGATTGGGATCCTTGTGGAGGGGAGTGGAAGAGATTTAAGCCACTTGTAGTCCTGCCCCCTCCTGCAAATTGTTGGAAGGGGGTCACTTGAGGAGGCTTGGGAGGTGGCTGACTGTGAAGAAGCTGTCCCGGCATGGGGCTAGTAGAGCCAGTCGATATAGGACTCTGACAGCGTGTAGAAGAAATAAGTCCTTCTACAACTGCACCAGAGATGCCTCCTGAAGGGCCACTTGTTACACAGCCCCCTACAGACCCCTCTGTTGATTTGATTTTATGTGATCCAATCGTCCCTTCCCCTTGCACACTCGAACTAATGTAGCTCGATGCAGATCCACTGAAAGCCCTTCCTAGAGATCCTCCAGGGTTTACTATTACAGAGTCACTAGAAAGTCCGATTAGGGGTCCCATCGTGGATCCGCCTGTTAATCCTCCAGAAACCATTCCCTCTGATCCACCAGAGGCCCGCCCCAATGTTACACCGGTGGTCACTGGTACAAGTAATTCTCCAGAAGTCGTGGCAACTGACCTAAAAGAAGTCCTACCTAATGATGCAGTAGCAGCTGTTGAGACCAGTAAATCTCCAGAGGTCTCCCCTACTGGCCCAACAGAAGCCCTTCCTAGAGATCCCACAGTTGTCGTTGACACACTTAATTCTCCTGCAGTCCCTTCAAACGAAAACCTGCCTAACGCACCGCCAGTGGTCATCCCTCCAAGTAATTCTCCAGAAGCCCTTCCCGTTGATCCACGAGAGACCCCTTTCAAAGATCTCCTGGAGGAATCTGCTAATGATGCACAGGTAACACTACCTGATGCCACTAGTGTTGATCTGCTACAAGTACCACCCACTGAACCTTCAAATACCCCTACTACTGATTCCCCTGAGATAACCCCTGCTGATCCAATGGGAGCTGAACTCAATCTAAAGTTGCTCAGTGAACTTGCTTCTGTTGCTGCAGTTGTAAAGACCTCGGCAGCCCATGCACTGTCCCCTCCACCGTCCCCTTCCATAGAACCCCCTACTGCTCCACCTGAAGGCCAGTCTGATGCACTGGCACAGGCTCCAACTGCGCTGCCACTTATTCCTGACCCTGTGCTTCCACCTGTTGATCCATGGTGGAAGAGATTCGACAAAGGTGGGGTAGTTGAGCGAAAAGGCTGTTGATGCTGTGGTTGTGAGTGTAGCTGGGCCATACTTGATGAGGGTGAACCAGAAGATGAATACGGTCTGCGAGAAAATGCTGAGGTCCCACTCGCACTAAATCCTGACCTTGTTTCATTCTGTCCACACTGGCTTCCACTATCTGCACCCTGTTGGTTGGAGCTAGCTGCCACTGAACCTGATGCTACATGCTGAGCCTGAAAAGAAGAAAGCAACGACATGTCCACCCCAGAGCGTATTTTTGAAGGTGTGCTGGCAGGAGAATCTCCAGCAGAACCAGGAGCTGGTGATGAAGGACCAAATGTGTGGAACTTCTTTTGCCGACTGGGAGGGTCCTTTAGGGACCCTAGAACAGAAACCGGGGGCCTGAAAAGAGTTGACGGCAGATGGGGATGATGTGTTAGGGCGATGGCCACTGAGGTGGTGGCGGCTGCTGCCTGGAGAGGTGCCTGGATCAGCGGGGCCCAGATGACAGGGGTAGGTGATGGAGGCGTCTGAGCAGGGGCATTTTGTAAGAGGTGGGCACAGTGGGCCATGTCCCTGTCGTGCTGCACAATCTGTTGGATGATCTCATTCTCCTGGTAGTTGAGGACGCCAGAGCTGAGGTCGTGCTGCACCTTATGCTGCAGGATGGAGTTTTTCTTGCCTGTAAAAACACACAAACAGAAACAGACACACAAACAAACAGTGAGGAGGGAGAAAGAAAGGGAATAAAATAAGAATGAGCATATCTTGTCAGCCGATAGGACTCAGCTGACATTTTTGGTGTACTCGAGTGACAGCCTTATTTAACAGCATCTTTCGTTTGTGGAAGCTAGCACAGAAACAGCAAGGGAGAGAGAAATGTAAAAAGGGAATAAAAAGAAAAATGGTTGTAATAGAAAGAGATGTAAAAATATAAATACAGGAGTGAGTAGGGAAGACAAAAGAGAAAAAGGGAATACAGGTGGGAGACAACTACCCAGAGACACACGCTCTGAAAGCGTGACAGCCTCAAGGTGTAGGCGGTGTATGTCTCAGTAGCTCTGACTTTGGGTTTCCATAGCAACAGGGGACACAATATAAACAAAACTTTACACTGGAATGTATACTATAAAGGGATTCTGATTGGCCAAGATTCACATAAATTATATTATATATTTATTTACAATGTGACTTAAATAAATCCATTGATTCATTCCTTGAACGGATCTTTCTGATGATAACATTTATTATTATCATTCAATATTTATGTAAATTAATGTAGTTATTTAATGTCATGATTACTACGTTGCATGACAATTTGTTATAAAGTGTAAGCGAAAACTAAGTTAATATAAGGCTAATTACTCTGTGCAATAAAACACGTAATAACTGTATCGAACACATTCATTTATTTCTTGACTAGTTTGCGTATTTCATTAGTGATTTATTAATTACCAAATTATTTATTTAATGATATATGTATTTATTTAATTGCCTTTTACTTAAAATGCAACATGGAAACAAAGTGGTGGGTCAAAGATTTGATTGGTTGAAGTGCAGTAAAAGCAGAGTTCCGAATAACGACATTATATTATATTGGGGTTACTAACGCCGTTACTTTTACTCGTAACGAGTAATCTAATTAACTACTTTTTTAATGTTACAACACCATAAACAAGACATTTGATGTAACGTTGCACGCTACTTTTGATGTGATTGTATGTCAACATGACAGCGTTAGAAGCACAGCAAGTTCAATGCAGGAACTATATTTTTACTAATGAAAGCCATAACCACCACCACAGTAAAATGAACTTGATATCAAATACAAGGAGACACCATCACACAGTAAACATTACACAACATGTACAGTAAGTACACCCACACATACACACTAATACTTTGAAGGAATAATAGACAAATCAAGGATTGAAGTGACCTTGCAATCCTACCATTTGTGGACAAAGAGACCACAGCCATCGAAACACATTCAATCTCTTTATTAACTAGCGCTAACATAATCCAGTGAAAATATTCAACAGAGCTGCCGTAGCAGCCGTAGAAAACAACGAGTCTAAGCCAACAAACACAGGTGAGCTAATGCTCCTTTGTCTGGGCGCTGATATCACACGTCATTTGGCCCTTTAAAGGTACATACACACACTCTGGTCTCATGAAACATCTCAACTGCGTAATTAATTAACTATTTGGGCAAAGTAATAGGCAGCACAGTGGTACAGGGGTTAGTGCATGTTCCTCACAATACGAAGGTCCTGAGTTCAATCCTGTGCTCGGGATCTTTCTGTGTGGAGTTTGCATGTTCTCCCCGTGACTGCGTGGGTTCCCTCCGGGTACTCCGGCTTCCTCCCACCTCCGAAGACATGCACCTGGGGATAGGTTGATTGGCAACACTAAATTGGCCCTAGTGTGTGAATGTGAGTGTGAGTGTTGTCCGTCTATCTGTGTTGGCCCTCCGATGAGGTGGCGACTTGTCCAGGGTGTACCCCGCCTTCCACCCGAAAGCAGCTGAGATATGCTCCAGCACCCTCCGCGACCCCGAAAGGGACAAGCGGTAGAAAATGGATGGATGGATGGCCAAGTAACTATAATTACTTTTTTAAAGTAAATGGTAAATGGGTTATACTTGTATAGCGCTTTTCTACCTTCAAAGCGCTTTGACACTATTTCCACATTCACCCATTCACACACATTCACACACTGATGGCGGGAGCTGCCATGCAAGGCCCTAACCATGACCCATCAGGAGCAAGGGTGAAGTGTCTTGCTCAAGGACACGACGGATGTGACGAGGTTGGTAGAAGGTGGGGATTGAACCAGGAACCCCCAGGTTGCTGGCACGGCCACTCTCCCTTTTGCTCCATGCCGTCCCCAGTAAGTACTCTGGAAAGTAATTTTCCAAACACCAAAAATACGCCATCCAAATAATATTTAATAAAAAAAATACAAGTCTTTCTTCTAAATATATTTTACATTTCAAATAATTCAATTAATTATTATTTATTTTTATTTTACTTGCTAATTTTCTAAACATTATATTAATCTAATTGACACACAACACAAACATCTGCTTAAAGAAACTAAGGACACCGATTATTCATATTTTTTATATATTATCTTTCGCACCAAAAATGAAAATGTGGAATAACTTTTTGTCTCATTGTCTTTAAAAATAATTCCGAGCCTTGGAAGTTACACCGAGTTTGTCAAGTGTGCGCAAGGTCAGAGAGACAGGTTACGTCACTTTGACGTGCACACTTACTGCTCACTCCACCACCTCCTGCAGAAACATGCAGATCTCTAGACTCAAACTCCATTAGTCATTGTTGAACGGTGGAACGAGCGGTGACAAGGTCAATTCACCGTCCTGCCATTTTCAATTCGAGGCTCCGGAACCCAAAGATATTCCAAATGCAATTAGGCGCAGATCAATCTCTCCATTCCTTGTTATGACTGGTGGCGGCGCTCCTCCGAGGATGACCCTTGATCCACCTGACCGCTAATCGCTTGCAAACCTCTAATCAGATTGTGCAAAGTCTATCAACAGAGTAATTAATTTGTGGATCAGGGCTAAAGTACGCCAGTGACTTTATTATGGGAGAAGGCTGGAGGAGAACATCAAGCTCGGCAGAAAAGGCCGTACACAGGAGACCATCCCTCAGAAAGATCACTATCAGCCCACCATATTTTTTCAAAGCAGCCATTTGTTACAAAGAGTCTCCCCGAAGCAATGTCTCTATCTTCCATGCTAAACATAGCAAAGGATAAAACAGAGCATACGAGCGATGCCTGAGTGATGATACAGACGTGCCTTTCATTGTGAATATTTTATTTGCACAGGCTGGGTTTGGGAAGCGTGATGGATACGGAGAGAATATCAATTGTCTCCATCGGAGATCAAACAGGGAATTCACATCCAGAGCGCGGTCTGCCTCTTTTAACAGCGTTGACTGAGTATCAAAAACGTTTTGACGACCCTCAACTGTCGTCTGAGAACTCGAACACGGTGTCACGGAGCACGTTACATACACACACAGAATTGGATTCAAGGAAAGCAGGTAAAAGGGTGAAGAAATAATCAAGGAAGGGCCAATTAAATATATTATTACGTCCATGGGTGCACACAAGAACAAGGCCAGTGTAAACAAACACTTTTTTGGCTATTTTCCTTGACCTATTCTACACCCTGATACTAGTATTACTCCACAAAAGCCAAAAGATACATACAACTAAATAATGAAACATGACAAAAATCCAAATTCAGCAGTTTTCTTCGGGTGCATATTTCGCATATATCGTTTTTTATCATTGTTTTAAAATACTTTTGTATATGTCATACACAATTCCAATGTTGTATTACTATGTATAACACATAATACCTCCCCGGATTGTAAATAATCAAAATACATTTGTAAATAATCAAATGTAAATAGTCAAATGTATATACTTTTTCTTATGCTTTCTGAACTCACTATGTTCACTGCTCGCTGTACATATCCTACAAAGTCAGACCTACACTGTTTCAATGTCCATTTCTCAGATGATGCAATTGTTGATGACTGAAGTGCTGATATCAACCAAACCTAATCCCCCCGCCCCCCCTCTCCACATCCCACCCCCCGGATTGTAAATAATTCAATGTATATACTCTGATGATTAACTTGTGTGATGACTGTATTATGCTTAGAGTATACCTGTATATTTGTACCATGAATTGATTTACTTGGACCCAGACTTAAACAAGTTGAAAAACTTACCTTCTAGTGGTCAACTGTACGGAATATGTACTGTACTGTACAATCTACTAATAAACGTTTCAATCAATTCAATCAATCAATCAATCAATCAATTAATCAAGTAGCAGCAGTAGAGTTTTTCACTTCCGATACCGTACCGACATTGGAGCCTTGAGTTTTGTCCATAACAGATATTAATACGATCCAATATCAAGTACATACTTGTATTATATTGTAGTGTGAAATGTTAGAAAAAGCTTGATCAAGTAAAATAAAAAAAAGGGAAGTATGAAAAACATGACAGTTTTGTAATTCTGAAGTACAGTAAAGAGTTTTTTAGCGGCTCCTATTGGTCTATTCATTGCACAATTCATTAAATCAAGGTCATGACGCCGTACGTTAAATGGTGCAAACACCTTTGTTACTGGATACTTTCTAATACGCTTCTGCCTTGGAGACGTTGTATGTGTAAGCAGCTATATTTATTTGAAACGTCTTTATATTGACAAATGACGTATTGTGTTGTAGACGACAATATTGTTCAATTAAAAGGAAGGGTGTGGCCTAAAGCCTACCGTGTTTACTTTTTGTAAACGACTTCACTAAAATATAAGAAAAGATCAACCTTGTGTGCTTATTGGAGGACATTTAGATGTTAACTGGCTTTGCACAAGTAAATACGCTGCAGGACTGCTTGTATCGGAGCTTACAACGGAGATTTTAGATGCAAGCCGTTATCTTCGATACTTGTTTTTTTTGCTAATATCGGATGCCTACTACATAACATTTAATATTTTTGTACATTCTAAATACACACATTTGTCATTCCTAAAATGATGACTATTAACTACGTCCAGTACACTATTGTGTATATGTTTAAATTACCTTATGAATAGTGTAAGGAATATTGCGTACTGTATATATTTTAAGACATCTGTATTTACTGTACAAAGCAAGTGAGAAACACAAATATTTTACTACCGCTAATGCTATGTACCTAAAGCAATAGATCCATATTGGGTTATGCGATTGCCTGTCTGTTAATTAGTTAGCAACATAACTCACAAGTTTAAAGGCAAATTTTGATGAAACTTCCAGAAAATATCCCAAAAAAGATAATGAACAATTTATTATATTTTAAGCCTGATCTCGATCATTTATACTACGCTACCTTGCATTTACATTACACTTCTGTGTGTTTATGCGTGCAGCCCCGACTCCACCCACAGAGACAGAAAGAGTAGATGACTGACAAAAGCTTCACTCTGTTTATTTAATTCTGCTGTTTATAGCTCAAAAATTTATGGGCACATTTTGATTAAACTCACGGCAAATGTCAATTTCCGGATCAACATATTGATTCAGGGCTTTTTTCCTGTTGGGAGGTAGGGGGTGGGCCCTGGCGGAAGTCTGCGTTCTATGACTAATTTTCTAATTTGATTTATTATTACTTATTTAATACTTATGTTTTTTTTACTTAAAATAAAGGTAAAGGTAAAGTTAAAGTACCGCTGATAGTCACCCACACACAAGTTGTGGTGAAATTACACTCTGCATTTGACCCATCCCCTTGTTCCAACCCTTGGGAGGTGAGGGGAGCAGTGAGCAGCAGTGGTGGCCGTGCTCGGGAATCATCACAATCAAATATATTGTGGTATTGTGTTTATCGAGTAATCTACACTGCAAAAAAGTCAGTGTTCGAAAACAAGAAAAAACAAAAACAAAAATTAGGGGTATTTTACTTGAAATAAGCAAAATTATCTGCCAATAGAACAAGAAAATTCGGCTTGTCAAGACTTTCCAAAACAACAAAAATTAGCTAACCTCAATGAACCCAAAAATACCTTCAAATAAGTATATTCTCACTAATAACAAGTGGACTTTTCTTGGTAGAAAAAATATGAGAGGATTTTGCTCAATATGTTGAAAAATATTCTTAAATAAGTAAATGCTAGTGCCATTATCTTGACATAATGATATGCGCTCGGCATCATGATTTTTTTTTCATGCTTGAAGTAAGAAATTATAACGTTAAAAAAGTAGTTTTGTACTTGTGAGTGTTAATGACACAGCTTTGCATCAGTTGATATTCTAGTTTCAAGCATGTTTTACTCAATATACACAGTAAAAAAAAATCCTATTTTTATGGTTAATTTACTCTAAATTTCTACTGTAATTTTTCCATTTTTTTAAAATAGATTATAAAACTGTAGAATTGAAGACATTATCTGTAAATAAACAATCCGCCTGTTATTTTAAGTAATATGCCAGTAATGACAAACTATGTATATTTCTATTTTTTTTTACAGAAAAATACCAAATTAATTATACATAGCATTTTCTGTTTTCTTAAATTACTTTCAAATTCATGTAAAATTACAGTAATTATCTTTCATTAAATATGTAACTTGTTATATAAAAGTCTATGTCCTTACTAACAATCTAACTGTAGAATAAAGGTATTTTTCTGCAGAACTGTTCGCATCGTCACTTTATTAAAGGTGGTTGATCTTAACAATTCAGAAAAAATCTGTAAAATAATGGTATTTTTCTGTGGAACTGCCAGCATTGTCACTTCATTAAAGGTATTTGATCGTAATAATTTCGAAAAACTCTGTAGAATAAAGGTATTTTTCTGCAGAACTGTTTGCATCGTCACTTTATTAAAGGTGGTTGATTTTAATAATTTAGTAAAAATCTGTAAAATTACGATATTTTTCCGCAAAATGTATCATGAACGTTTCTGTAAATATAATGTTATTGATCATTATTTGGTTTACAATGTTTTACTTTAATTTGATGGTTTTCGTTTGGCAGCCGTAGCTGCCAGTAGATGACCGTTTTTTTACAGATTTTTTTTTTACAGTGTAGGTCATAAAATCTCAGCTACAATCTGTAATATCTTACTGAGATCATTTCAGACCAAAACCCTTAAAACAAGTAAAACACTAACATAAAATCTGCTTAGTGAGAATAATTATCTTATCAGACAGAAAATAAGCAAATATCACCCTTATTTGAGATATTTAATCTTACTTAGATTTCAGTTTTTGCAGTGTATAAGAAACATAAACTATCCTGAACTCAACTTGCCAAAATCGAGCATTTCTGTGATGAAATATAGAAATGTTAGTCGCGTTTCCATAAATACAAATGTGGTTCGGTTCTGTTTGGTATGGTACTGCACTTGGCTTTTGCTGTAAATGTGGTCCCAAAATATCCAACCATGTAACTGTACGTAGATTTGTTGTCTTCACTAAATTTCTGTCACGTTGCGATGATGTCAAACTGTTCTTAAATGATGCATCCATCAACATTTCCAGGTGTAATTGCAACCAGACCGAACCGTTCCACTTGATCAATGGCAAGTGATGAACAATGAATTCTTACCAATCCTGTCCAGTCTGTCCAGAGCAACTGTCTCAAAGGCCCGTCTCATCATGGGATACTCCTCCAGCACCTCATTGAAGTTGTCCACCGACAGCGAGTACAGGCGACAGTACGTTTCCGCCCGGACGCTTGCTGTCCTTCTGCCTCGAGTCAGTAAACATATCTCTGTATTAACAGAAAAAAAAAAGACATAAGGTTAGTAGAACGCTTACCTTCTAGTCAACAGGTGACATTTTCTAAATTTGGGGCTAAAATCAATTATTGCACCTGGAATGGTCAAGGGGTTAAACAGGTAATCCATAATCACACCAAATCTCTCACATGTAAAAATGCAGAGCAGGTTAATCTACTCAACCACACACAAACTCAGATTTAGCAGCAAGAGACTATGATTTTTTTACCCATCAACCAGTCATTTTTGTAACCTAAAATGTTTAATAACATACCTCTTGGTGTATTCCAGACCTGGGCAAAATACGATTAAAGATTAAGATTTTCAATCCGGCCCGCTGGACGTTCTACTAGGGTTGTACGGTATACTATTAGTATAGTACTGCGATACTAATTAATCATATTCGGTACAATACCGCCTCTGAAAAGTACCGGTCCGCCCACCACCAAGTACAGTAGCGTATCTTGTTAATACTACTATGATTACGTCTATATTTTTTGGCATCACAAATCTTCTTTGGTTTAAAAAAACATTATATTATGTTTCTAAACTCAGGAAATATGTCCCTGGACACATGAGGACTTTGAATATGACCAATCCTGTAACTACTTGGTATCGGATTGATACCCAAATTTGTGGTATCATCCAAAACTAATGTAAAGTACCAAACAACAGAATAATAAATGATTATTACATTTTAACAGACGTGTAGATAGCCATGGGGATCAAAAGTTTGATCCCCATGGTTTGGAATGACTTGAAATTTCTCACACAGTTCAATCCGCTCGTTAAAACTTCTACTGCAACCCTGGTTTGTTTAGCCAAATTTGGCACACACTTTTGGGAGAGAGGATTGAGCAATTTTGGTTACAAAACATATTTGCAGGGGACTTAGCTACTATTTGTCAGTAAATCATTGACCATTTGTCAAATATTTTTCCAACTTTGGAGGACATCTGTGTATGCCAGCATTCATTTCCAACAGCATATACTGTGGTTTGTTACCCATTAAAGGCGAGCTAAATGCTAAAATCAAGACAAATGATCCTGATACGACTTTTATTTTGTCACTCATGTACATGTTCAAAACAACACAGATCAGAGGTGTGTCAGACCTCATCTGCCACAACTGCTCAGAAAACTAATGCTCCATTAAACAAGTTTGCAGTACTGTTTTGTGTGCATGCGAAACGGGAGTGCGCTGGTGTCGGCACGGAGAACGAATGCATGCATCATCACATCGCTGTAAGCGTGTTTTATTCATGAGAGCTTTTCACTATAAATGGTGGTGATAATAGAGGCTACATATTCCATATATATGCATATGTGGCTATGGCTGCACCAATGAGGATGCTAACTCGTTGTGTTATTTGTGAGTATGCTGTTTGTGTGTTTCATTCCATTCATTTTCTGCTGTCTCTTTGTGAGAAAGTCATTTTCCGTTTATCCCCCCCTTGTATTGCGTATTTTGTGCATACACACACACGTGCACAGTTACTGCGGAGAGCGCATGAGGCCACGTCTGCTTTAATCAATAAAAAAATTTGTAGCGCTGGCTGTTGTTTATGTTTGGCCAAGAGGCTATGATGGCAGCATGTAACGCGCACAATGAAGCCGGCTGCGTTAAAGGGCTGGTAGCAATCACGGCCGATCACATCACAGCGCCTTCCTTTAAAGGCACCCCTCGCCCCTTTCAGCACTGCATCGGAAATTTGCAGGGTAAGTCATGCCAGGCTCACATTGTAGGATTGTAGCCCTCAAAGACAACGTTGTAAGTCCTCCTAATTACTATTGCTATTTGTTAAAGTACCATCCCTATGCTCTCCTGCGCGTACAGTTAAAAATAAGAAGCTGAAAAATCTAAGTCATTGCTTACAGGCTCTGTTTGGACAGCCAAAAAGAGCCCATAAGTTAAAAACCGGGACGCTTGCCAGTCCATGTGATCGCCGGTCTGTATATCGCACAAATATTCTAATACATTATAAGCAAAATAAACTTGACTAAACAACAAGGAAGTCCAAAGCGTTCTTTCATGTTACGCGTCCCTTTTTAACAAGACGACAGCAGTGGGGACCATAACATAAATCGGGGGCTCGTCCGGGTGAATAAATAGAATAAGATTATAAAATGGTAATATATTATGTTACAGTATCCAATATTATACAAAACCCAAAACCAGTGAAGTTGGCACCTTGTGTAATTGTAAATACAAACGGAATACAATGATTTGGAAATCATTTTCAACTTATATTCAATAGAATGACTGCAAAGACACGATATTTAATGTTGGAACAGAGACACTTTAATTATTTTTTTTGCAAATAATGATTAACTTAGAATTTTATGGCAGCAACACATTGCAAAAAAATTGGCACAGGGGCATTTTTACCACATGGCATTTCCTTTTAACAACACTCAGTAAACATTTGGGAACTGAGGAGACCAATTTTTGAAGTTTTTCAGGTGGAATTATTTCCCATTCTTGCTTGATGTACAGCTTAAGTTGTTCAACAGTTCGGGGGTCTCCGTTGTGGTATTTTAGGCTTCCTAATGAGCCATACATTTTTAATGGGAGACAGATTTGGACTACAGGCAGGCCAGCCTAGTACCCGCACTCTTTTACTATGAAGCCACGCTGTTGTAACACGTGGCTTGGCATTGTCTTGCTGAAATAAGCAGGGGCGTCCATGCTAACGTTGCTTGGATGGCAACATAGGTTGCTCCAAAACCTGTATGTACCTTTCAGCATTAATGGCGCCTTCACAGATGTGTAAGTTACCCATGTCTTGGGCACTAATACACCCCCATACCATCACAGATGCTGGCTTTTCAACTTTGCGCCGATAAAAATCCGGATGGTTCTTTTCTTCTTTGGTCCGGAGGACACGATGTCCACAGTTTCCAAAAATAATTTGAAATGTGGACTTGTCAGACCACAGAAGACTTTTCCACTTTGCATCAGTCCATCTTAGATGAGCTCGGGCCCAGTGAAGCCGGCAGAGTTTCTGAATGTTGTTGATGAATGGCTTTCGCTTTGCATAGTAGATTTTTAACTTGCACTTACAGATGTAGCGACAAACTGTAGTTACTGACAGTGGTTTTCTGAAGTGTTCCTGAGCCCATGTGGTGATATCCTTTACACACTGATGTCGCTTTTTGATGCAGTACCGCCTGAGGGATTGAAGGTCCGTAATATCATAGCTTATGTGCAGTGATTTCTCCAGATTCTCTGAACCTTTTGATGATATTACGGACCGTAGATGGTGAAATCCCTGAATTCCTTGCAATAGCTCGTTGAGAAATGTTGTTCTTAAACTGTTGGACAATTTGCTCACGCATTTGTGGACAAAGTGGTGACCCTCGCCCCATCCTTGTTTGTGAATAACTGAGCCTTTAATGGAAGCTGCTTTAATACCCAATCATGGCACCCACCTGTTCCCAGTTAGCCTGTTCACCTGTGGGATGTTCCAAATAAGTGTTTGATGAGCATTCCTCAACTTTCTCAGTCTTTTTTGCCACGTTTGCCAGCTTTTTTGAAACATGTTGCAGGCAACAAATTCCAAATTAGCTAATATTTGTAAAAAATAAAGTTTTCCAGTTCGAACGTTGAGTATCTTGTCTTTGCAGTCTATTCAGTTGAATAGAATTTAATATTTTGTTTTTATTTACAATTTACACAATGTGCCAACTTCACTAGTTTTGGGTTTTGTAATATTAATTGAAAAAGATTCAATAAGCTCTGCTTATTTCTACTCCTTTTCTGGCATTTTGAATTGTACAAGTGTGATCAATGTCTACTTACTAAGCCAATCACTATAGTATAACAACAACAGGCAGTAATTGGTCTCAAAAGATTTACAATCGTGGGGCCAAAACAGTTGTTTCTGGTGTGTTGTTATAAATTATGCATACGGGAAAATATACTGTCTATGTGAAGCACAATTAAACAAATATGTTTCAGGAGGAAACGCAAATATAAATATGTTTGTACAGTGATATTTTTGTTTTCGTATGCCCAAATTTTCCCGACAACACTTTTCACCAAACGTTGCCCCGTTATTTCGCATGCGTTCTCAGTTATGGTAGTGAAAACATTGCGAATAACAACCTAGTCCGTGAAGAATGCTTTCTTTTAGAAATCCGACACCATTGACAGATTCTTGCCTGTGTGTGTGATTTATTTGTTGCACACAGAACATTGAACAACTCTGTCTGTCTCCCTTCTTTGTGTCGAATTAGGATCCAGCAAGCACTCCGCTTCCATTCACTTGATGAGGCGTTCAAGAGCACTGTGTACTGTAACTCTGAGTTGTTTTTATCGCGTACGGTTGCAAAATAACCCAACGTCGGGCATAGAAAAGAAAACTTTGATACTTGATTAAAAAAATAAAACAAAAATATACCATATTTTTTGGAGTATAAGTTGCTCCGGAGTATAAGTCGCACCGGCCGAAAATGCATAATAAAGAAGGGAAAACACATATATAAGTCGCACTGGAGTACAAGTCGCATTTTTGGGGGAAATTTATTTGATAAAACCCAACACCAAGAATAGACATTTGAAAGGCAATGTAAAATAAATAAAGAATAGTGAACAACAGGCTGAATAAGTGTACGTTATATGACGCATAAATAACCAACTGAGAACGTGCCTGGTATGTTAACGTAACATATTATGGTAATAGTCATTCAAATAACTATAACATATAGAACATGCTATACGTTTACCAAACAATCTGTCACTCCTAATCGCTAAATCCCATGAAATCTTATACGTCTAGTCTCTTACGTGAATGAGCTAAATAATATTATTTGATATTTTACGGTAATGTGTTAATAATTTCACACATAAGTCACTCCTGAGTATAAGTCGCACCCCCAGCCAAACTATGAAAAAAACTGCGACTTATAGTCCGAAAAATACGGTAATTATCTTTAAAATGTGTTCTGTGTAAATATGTTTGGGTGTCTGGAACTGATTAAATAGATTTGTACTATTTGTTATGCAAAAATTGATTTGGTTTTGGATATTTGAGGTACCACTATTCTTGCTTTAACAGCACACAATAATGTTGTCCCTCTCCATGCCTCTAGACGGCGCCACATTAAAAACTTGTGAATAAGGTATATATTTTTTTCTGCTTTTTGCATTCACTCCAAGTTTTACTATTTTTGA
Organism: Entelurus aequoreus; assembly: GCF_033978785.1. Taxonomy (NCBI): domain Eukaryota; kingdom Metazoa; phylum Chordata; class Actinopteri; order Syngnathiformes; family Syngnathidae; genus Entelurus; species Entelurus aequoreus. The sequence continues at coordinate 24,830,640 of NC_084732.1, forward strand.
ACCCTTTCATGCATTTTTATTCATTCATAATAAGTGCATTACATATTACAAGTATAGTTCTGTCTTGAGCCCACATGACAGTTTGGACTATATTTGTTATTTTGCTGTGTTTTAGAATAACTTCCTGTCCCGGTGGTCTTGTTTTGTCAGTATTTCCTGTTTGGTCTGTATGTTTTGAAGCACATTTACTTTCTGTTCCTTGTCCCGCCAGCACACCTGTTACTGATTGTTAGTTAGTTCTATTTAATTCTGCCTGGTTGCCTCTTTCAGGGCTAAATGACTATTCTCTGTTGTGTGTTTAGTGTGATTGTGTTGCGTTCAACTTGGTTCCTGCATAGCTTTCCCTATGCTTCCGGTGCACTACCCAGCTGCACCATGGCTTTTGCTTCATCATTAAATGTACTTTTTTGGGTCACGTCGCAAGCAACGCTCACGATAGCCTGACGGGTTTATTTTATTTGATTATATTTGTAAAATTATTATCACAACATTTCTTTGCTGATTTTTCCTGTGTATTCGGTCGATTTGAAGAAAAAAAAAAAAATTAGTATACGGAAATAAATGGTATGGACAGCATTAAATAATATTTTTCAAAAATATGAATAAAAAAGCTATGTGTTATTGTTTAGCCTTGAGCTAAACAATAACAAAACTCAAGCACGACTGATTGTATCCCGCTCTTGTCTGGTCTCTCTAAATGTGTGTGCTTGACTTGTGCAAAGACACGTCCACCAGGCCAGACGCCCGACTGCAGCCCAGCAGCTCATCTTGGCCGCGTTGGCTTCATCCAGAAAGCCACAGGACAAGAGGATTTAATACAGAGCTGCGGCGCTCTTCTCCAGAGGGGATTACTGTTGAGCGCTGCTGCGGGGGGAAATGGACCCCCGGTGCCGCTACAGCCAGGGCTGCCCCCACAAGCGACCACTTACATAACATGCAGAGCACACACACACACACACACACACACACACACACACACACACACACACACACACACACACACACACACACACACACACACACACACACACACACACAGGCGGGGTATTTCTATACGTACACATTCACAGCCGTCTTCTCCACTTGGACATGGTTTGTTCAGCTATCTTCTCCTCTTTTCATATGCACTTTATATGTCTCACTCACTTCTTGCTCAAATTTAGCCTTCATCCACCATCTCACAACCTGCTCACACTCGATCCTTATGCGTCATATTGCCAAATTCGGACAGAATAAATCAGGGTGGCTATGTATTTGACGAGTGGTAGGGACTGAAAAAAGGGCATTCAACTTCTTTGATTCACAGTGATACTTAAACATTTTCTTAATACCGTATTTTCCGGCATATAAGGCACACTTAAAGGCCTACTGAAACCCACTACTACCGACCACGCAATCTGATAGTTTATATATCAATGATGAAATCTTAACATTGCGACACAAGCCAATACGGCCGGGTTAACTTATAAAGTGCAATTTTAAATTTCCAGCGAAACTTCCGGTTGAAAACGTCTATGTATGATGACGTATGCGCGTGACGTCAATGGTTGAAACGGAAGTATTCGGACACAATGTATCACAATACAAACAGCTCTGTTTTCATCGCAAAATTCCATAGTATTCTGGACATCTGTGTTGGTGAATCTTTTGCAATTTGTTTAATGAACAATGAAGACTGCAAAGAAGAAAGCTGTAGGTGGGATCGGTGTATTAGCGGCTGGCTGCAGCAACACAACCAGGAAGACTTTGACTTGGATAGCAGACGCGCTATCCGACGCTAGCCGCCGACCTCATCGATGATCGGGTGAAGTCCTTCGTCGCTCCGTCGATCGTTGGAACGCAGGTGAGCACGGGTGTTGATGAGCAGATGAGGGCTGGCTGGCGTAGGTGGATAGCTAATGTTTTTAGCATAGCTCTGTGAGGTCCCAAAGCTAAGTTAGCTTCAATGGCGTCGTTAGCAACAGCATTGTTAAGCTTCGCCAGGCTGGAAAGCATCAACCGTGTAGTTACAGGTCCATGGTTTAATAGTATTGTTGATTTTCTGTCTATCCTTCCAGTCAGGGGTTTATTTCTTTTGTTTCTATCTGCAGTTAAGCCCTATGCTATCACGTTAGCTCCGTAGCTAAAGTGCTTCGCCGATGTATTGTCGTGGAGATAGAAGTCAATGTGAATGTCCATTTCGCGTTCTCGACTCTCATTTTCAAGAGGATATAGTATCCGAGGTGATTTAAAATACAAATCCGTGATCCACAATAGAAAAGGGAGAAAGTGTGGAGTCCAATGAGCCCTTGTACCTAAGTTACGGTCAGAGCGAAAAAAGATACGTCCTGCACTGCACTCTAGTCCTTCACTCTCACGTTCCTCATCCACAAATCTTTCATCCTCGCTCAAATTAATGGGGTAATCGTCGCTTTCTCGGTCCGAATCGCTCTCGCTGCTGGTGTAAACAATGGGGAAATGTGAGGAGCCTTTCAACCTGCGACGTCACGCTACTTCCGGTACAGGCAAGGCTTTTTTTATCAGCGACCAAAAGTTGCAAACTTTATCGTCGAGGTTCTCTACTAAATCCTTTCAGCAAAAATATGGCAATATCGCGAAATGATCAAGTATGACACATAGAATGGATCTGCTATCCTCGTTTAAATTTAAAAAATTCATTTCAGTAGGCCTTTAAAAACCTTATTTTTTTTCTCAAAACTCAACATTAAAAAAATTTGGCTCATTTTTATACTTAGCAAACTCGTCCCGCGGGCCGGAAAAAACCTGTCCAGGCCCGCGGTCCTTACGTTGGACACCCCTGCTCTACGACAATAGTAAAAGTGCAAAACATTGCTGCACTATTCAACTTGGGCCAGATTTTTTGCGGATGTGTTCTATAGGTTACAGTCAGTCTACTCATGAATGAAGCTACGGCTCATTTACGACGACCCATTTCTGCACAGTCTTCAGCAACAATGAGATGATTCATAATCAGCCTCTCCAAAAATAATTGGGCTGCGATCGCTCAAATGAACATCACACCAGTCATGATACAAGATAACCGCGGCTCGAGATGAAACACGTCATTACACCACGATGATATTGTTCCGGCTGCATTCAAGGGCGAAGAGAGAAATTCTCCGATAAAAATTCTTGTTCCTTCGCTCAGGCTTGAGACGGGAGTATATCTACTCGCTTGCCAACATGTTTGTCCAGATGATGATCTTTTTTACCCCCCCTGTCCCCCCAACTTAAGAGACAAAGGCATTCATCAAAACTAAATGACACAGAGGAAAATTGGATTTTGCAATAAAAAGAAGTGGTATGTTGTTTGAACTTGACGCGTCCTTTTTGTTTAAGGGGAGGATGCTACTGTACCCCCAAGTAATCAAACGAGCTACCATGTTTGACACCACTTGTGGTTTCCCTTTGGGCTATGAGATGTTCTCTTTTCATCGCCATAGGTCGGGAGATCAGCTGTGTCTTGTCTGGTGATATTTGTGTTGAGTTTCTAGTCTCTTCTTCACTTTTGGACTATATCGTTGTTTTTTTTGTTTCACATAGGGAAACCCCATTCCTGGGTGGATCTCCGTAGCAACTGATGCTGTGGTTAATGTTGGAATTGCCACAAAACACATTTTAAGATATTAAACACTCTACTGCCATCTGGCGGCTAAAGTGGATAGTGAACCCCCCAAATTTGTCATGTTTCATGTGTCACATAAACCGCGACAAATGGGGCCACAAAAGCCTGCTCAGTGGCCTTGTGGTTAGAGTGTCCGCCCTGAGATCGGTAGGTCGTGAGTTCAAACCCCGGCCGAGTCATACCAAAGACTATAAAAATGGGACCCATTACCTCCCTGCTTGGCATCAAGGGTTGGAATTGGGGGTTAAATCACCAAAATGATTCCCGAGCACGGCCACCGCCGCTGCTCACTGCTCCCCTCACCTCCCAGGGGGTTGAACAAGGGGATGGGTCAAATGCAGAGGGTAATTTCACCACACCTAGTGTGTGTGTGACTATCAGTGGTACTTTAAAGGCCTACTGAAATGATTTTTTATTTATTTAAACGGGGATAGCAGATCCATTCTATGTGTCATACTTGATCATTTTGTGATATTGCCATATTTTTGCTGAAAGGATTTAGTAGAGAACATCGACGATAAAGTTTGCAACTTTTGGTCGCTGATAAAAAAGCCTTGCCTGTACCGGAAGTAGCGTGGCGTCACAGGTTGAAAGGCTCCTCACATTTCCCCATTGTTTACAATGCAGCGAGAGCGATTCGGACCGAGAAAGTGACGATTACCCCATTAATTTGAGCGAGGATGAAAGATTTGTGGATGAGGAACGTGAGAGTGAAGGACTAGAGTGCAGTGCAGGACGTATCTTTTTTCGCTCTGACCGTAACTTAGGTACAAGGGTTCATTGGATTCCACACTTTCTCCTTTTTCTATTGTGGATCACGAATTTGTATTTTAAACCACCTCGGATACTATATCCTCTTGAAAATGAGAGTCGAGAACGCGAAATGGACATTCACAGTGACTTTTATCTCCACGACAATACATCGGCGAAGCTCTTTAGCTACGGAGCTAACGTGATAACATCGGGCTTAAATGCAGATAGAAATAAAATAAATAAACCCCTGACTGGAAGGATAGACAGAAAATCAACAATACTATTAAACTACACGATTAATGCTTTCCAGGCTGGCGAAGCTTAACCATGCTGTTGCTAACGACGCCATTGAAGCTAACTTAGCAACGGGACCTCACGGAGCTATGCTAAAAACATTAGCTATCTACCTAAGCCAGCCCTCATCTGCTCATCAACACCCGTGCTCACCTGCGTTCCAGCGATCGACGGAGCGACGAAGGACTTCACCCGATCATAGATGCGGTCGGCGGCCCGGAGACGGAGGAAGTCAAGGTGAGGTCGCCGGCTAGCGCGTCTGCTATCCATCTCAAAGTCCTCCTGGTTGTGTTGCTGTAGTCCGCCGCTAATACACCGATCCCACCTACAACTTTCTTCTTTGCAGTCTTCATTGTTCATTAAACAAATTGCAAAAGATTCACCAACACAGATGTCCAGAATACTGTGGAATTTTGAGATGAAAACAGAGCTTTTTGTATTGGATTCAATGGGGTCCGAATACTTCCGTTTCAACGATTGACGTCACGCGCAGACGTCATCATACATAGACGTTTTCAACCGGAAGTTTCGCGGGAAATTTAAAATTGCACTTTATAAGTTAACCCGGCCGTATTGGCATGTGTTGCAATGTTAAGATTTCATCATTGATACATAAACTATCAGACTGCGTGGTCGGTAGTAGTGGGTTTCAGTAGGCCTTTAACTTTAATATGAATCTCTTTCCTACTGTAGTTTTTTAGTTTCAGAAAATGTGAAGTGAAGTGAAGTGAAGTGAATTATATTTATATAGTGCATTTCTCTAGTGACTCAAATCGCTTTACATAGTGAAACCCAATATCTAAGTTACATTTAAACCAGTGTGGGTGGCACTGGGAGCAGGTGGGTAAAGTGTCTTGCCCGAGGACACAACAGCAGTGACTAGGATGGCGGAAGCGGGAATCGAACCTGGAACCCTCAAGTTGCTGGCACGGCCACTCTACCAACCAAGCTATGCGGCCCCCCAAATGTTTAAGTTCTGAAGGTCCACAGTTTCTTGTGATATTTGTGTTGAGTTTCTAGTCTCTTCTTCACTTTTATTTTCACATAGGGAAGGGTTTCATATGGCCCCATTCCTGGGTGGATCTCCATAGTAACTGACGCTGTGGTTAATGTTGGAATTGCCACAAAACAAATTTTAAGATATTAAACACTCTAATTTGTCACGTTTCATGTGTCAGAGAAACTGGGGCCATATGAATCTCTTTCCTACTGTAGTTTTTTTAGTTTCAGAAAATTTTTAAGTTCTGAAGGTCCACAGTGTTAGCCCTTTTGGGGCCTCGTTGGAAAAAAGTGATGGAATGAAGGAAATACATACTTAAATATTAATTTCAAATTAGGTCACCCGTCCAATTAAAACACAGTGTGCAACTGAGGTCGGAAGACCATGACTTAGATGACCAAGGCGACCACATGGTGCCGTGTCGTCGTGCAGCCAAAAATAATCTAGAACGCTGCACCATCTGCTTGGACAGCAAGTTCAAAAAAGGTTATTCCTGATCCATCTGCATTCCCCCATCACGTTCGTATGATACTGGACGATAATACGATCACAATCTGTCATATTTGTCATCACTTGAGTAGCAGGTGTCGCAGACCTGACAACATTCTCCATACTCACTGTGCCATCATGACAGGTCTACATGCTCTACACAAATGACGCTCTCCGTCTTTGTTTATTGACTTTCTCCTGGCTGCATCCTCTCTGGAGGGGCCAAAGCAACACAGGGCAAAATTCACCCAATAAAGCTGTCGCTCTATGAGGTAACGCAGTCGCCCACACAGAAGATGAATAACGTACAGAAGATCCTTTAGCTTTGTAAACTATCACCTGCAAATGTGTTATGCACGGTCGTTTATTAATAATAATACGACATTACTTTTACTCTATACATATGTTGTGACTATTCGTAAACAAAAGCAACATGCTTTTTAATTAGTTTATCATCACAGAAAAAATAAAATACAAAATAAATATTTTCTTGGTGTGTATTATATGTTACACTGAACACTTGTATTGTGAAGTTATTTTTGTTTTCATCCAATAGAAAAAAAATAGTTTTTTTTTTATCTATTTTGGGAAGGAATTGAGATACTGTGGAAGTGTTTTATACTTCCAATAATGTATGACATTGAACGCTATTAAAATAATCTCAAAAATAAGAATAATAATAATGATAGATTTTATTTGTAAAAAGCACTTTACATTGAGCAAACAACCTCAAAGTGCTACAGTGTATTGAAAAATAATAAAAAGATAATAAAAATAAATACAAATAAAAACTAGAATAGCCTAATAGCTAGAACTAGCATGCATACTTATAATAAAGGCTTTTTTAAAAAGAAGGGTTTTTAAGCCTTTTTTAAAAGCATCCACAGTCTGTGGTGCCCTCAGCTGGTCAGGGAGAGCATTCCACAGACTGGGAGCAGCGGAGCAGAAAGCGCAGTCTCTCAGTGTTCGTAGATGTATTATTTTGCTTCTTTGATACATACCGTAATTTCCGGACTATAAGCCGCACCTGACTATAAGCCGCACCAGCTAAATTTAGGGGAAAATACAGATTGCTCCATATATAAGCCGCACCCGACTATAAGCCGCAGGGTTTCGATGTGTAATTACCGTAGTATATAGGGTTCCTGCTACCACGGAGGGGATTGTCGGGACAGAGATGACTGTTTGGGAACGCAAAGCGTCCCATTTATTAACAATAAATCTTTCAATCATTCAATCAAACTTTCACATCTTTGACATGGCGAACAGCATTCGTGCAGAGTACAAATAATACAACGGTGCAAAGTAATACAAATTGCTCGCCTGTACATTATCAAAATAACCAGCCTACCGGTATATGAAAAGTCAGTCTTTAATCATTGTGTCATCGTCTTCCTCCTGCGTACTAAAACCACCGAAATCCTCTTCGTCTGTGTCGGAGAAGAACAGGCCGTAAATAAGCCGCACCGTTGTATAAGCCGCAGGGACCAGAACGAGGGGAAAAAGTAGCGGCTTATAGTCCGGAAATTACGGTATGTGATATTTATTACTCTTGTTCTTTAATTAATCAAAATGGCAAAACGTGTTATTATTTAACAGTGAGCAAAATACTTCTTGTATTAATAATCCATCCATTTTCTACCGCTTATCCTTACCGGGGAGCGCGTGGATGTTGGAGCCTATCCCAGTTGCATTGAAGCGGACGGAAAACTTACAATAAATCCCCGTATATTTGCAATTTTGCATTTGAGTCCCCCGCAAGTTTGCGCATTTGTAGTAATAGTTTTGGTATTTTTTTTTTACAGAGAAAATAAATGTTCTTTAATTTGCAATTAATTTATAAATATGTGATAATACAGTATAAAATGGACAACATAATTGTAGAGCATACACATAGATGGCGGCGACCTGTGGGGCTATGAAATACTACAGGAGTCAAGTCTGTTACAAAAAAATGGCAATTTAGGAAGGAGCCTAATCTAATCGAATAGTTACAACAGTTGCTTTTTATTGAAAATGTTGATCCAAAATCAGAGGAGAACATTAATGGCAAGCTAGTAGGTGAGGTTTTTGGGGGAGTAGAGATGGGTGCCTTTCATATTTGAACTGATACCAATTTCCGGTACCGGGTACTTTAGTATGTGTTTATGTGGCTTAAAATGTTAATTTGTTTAATAATAAAATCAATATTTTTTTCAAATGGAACATTTAACACTGAGCTGAATAATGATAGCTGTCCTTTCCAGTTGTTGTGTTTTGTTTTACTATACTTCTGAGTCTCATTTGCAAGTATGCATTCATTGCAGTTTGTCCTAATTTTGTTGCCGTAGTCAGGAAGTAGTCACCCTTTAGATTTGCTCATGCTAATCAGTAGCGTGTCTATGGCATATCGAATATAAATTAGCATCGAGCAAGCACATTTTGAAAAGCATACTTAGTAAAACTTATTTTCAAGCGCTTTTCAATCGGGCACGCTTGCTTTGTTAGTATTGAAAATGTAACATCACCTAGACCAGTGATGTCAAAGTCATTTTAGCTCATGGAGGAAACTATTTTCCCACTAGGCATAATAATACAAAAATACAGCTACTACAACTTCAGATTGTTTTCTTTGTTTTACTTTGGCCCAAAATAGAACAAGCACATCCTAAAAATGTACATGTCAAAAATAATCCTCTTGACAAAACACTTTAAGTTAGTTGAAAATTCTGAGGAACAAAATGGTGCAGCTTCAAAAACACGATGACGAACACAATGAACTTAGACTCACAAAGCAATTAAACTCTAAGTCACAGCCCATCTAGGGTTGAGCAAAAAACTAAATAAAGCATAAATAAAAATGATTTTATGTATCAACTACCTCAATTGTCATTTCCACTGTTCACTTTCTTTACATTTGCACAGAAGACAATCATTTTCACAGAACTATGTCAATGTGCAGTGTCTCATGCAACATTTTAAGTGGAGTTACCAATTGTTTATTTTACTCCGGTTTGTTTTACGTTGGATTGAGGGGGAGCTTTACTGTGTACATCTTGCTTGGTATACTTGATTGCCCCGGTATAAACTATTTGCTTGCCTAACATAATTTCTATTGCGACACCCAGTGGACACATTTAGAACAGCAGTTTATTTAATTTAATAATGCAGCTCAATTTGAGTATGCCTGCTTGAGACGGTGCCGGGTCTGCAACCGAATGTGATGTCACGTGCAACAAAAGGTATTGAAATATTGTACCAATCCATTTTACGTGAGCCGGTTACAGTGGCGGAATTTGGTCGGCACCTATACAGGTACATATTTCGGGAGTAAGAGGAGTAAGATGGCGTAGTGCGCGGTGGTGCCTCAATGCAGCACCATAGTCCAGGCTTAGTAGAGAGTCAATTACTCTCATTTATTTGCTATTTTCAGGGACTCCAGACCATCCGGAGATCTACTGTATTTTTTATTGATTATAGTTCAGTTATTTATGCAAGTTTGTTTTTCTGTGAAATATGTGGGTCTGTTTAGGCAATATTTGTGTCTTTCTGGTAAGAAACTGGAGATATATCCTGCCTTACACCTACTCAGTGGCCTAGTGGTTAGAGTGTCCGCCCTGAGATCGGTAGGTTGTGAGTTAAAACCCCGGCCGAGTCATACCAAAGACTGACAAAAAAAAAATGGGACTCATTACCTCCCTGCTTGGCACTCAGCATCAAGGGTTTGGATTGGGGGTTGAATCACCAAAAATGATTCTCGGGCGCGGCCAATGCTGCGCCCGAGAATGCGCCCCTCACCTCCCAGGGGGTGATCAAGGGGATGGGTTAAATGCAGAGGACAAATTTCACCACACCTAGTGTGTGTGACAATCATTGGTACTTTAACTTTAACTTAACTTTTTAACTTACCATGTATGACATTAAACACTGATCAAAACTACACATGCAGTGCATTTGGAATGTATTCACAGCGCGGTATAGCTCAGTTGATAGAGTGGCCGTGCCACAACTTGGGGGTTCCGGGTTCGATCCCCGCTTCCGCCATCCTAGTCACTGCCGTTGTGTCTTTGGGCAAGACACTTTACCCACCTGCTCCCAGTGCCACCCACACTGGTTTAAATGTAACTTAGATATTGGATTTCACTATGTAAAAGCGCTTTGAGTCACTAGAGAAAAGCGCTATATAAATATAATTCGCTTCACTTTTTCCACGTTTTGTTACGTTTCGGCCTTATTGCATAATGGAATGAATTAATTTGTGTCCTAAGAATTCTAAACACAATGCTCCATAATGACAATGGGAAAAGTTTTTATTTTTACTGAATTTGCAAATTTATAAAAAAATAAAAATATGTGTACAGAAGTATCCACAGCCTATGTTCAATAATTTGTTGAAGCACATTTGGCAGCAATTAAAGCCTCAAGTCTTTTTTAAATATGATGCCATAAGCTTGGCACACCTATCTTTGTGCTGTTTTGCCCATTCCTTTTTGCAGCACCTCTCAAGCGCCATCAGGTTGGATGGGAAGCGTTGGTTTTCATCCAGGATGTCTCAGTACATTGCTATAGTATCTTAGTCCAGTCAGGGAGGTGACCAAGAACGCAATGGTCACTCTGTCAGACCTACAGAATTCCTCTGTGAAGAAAGGAAAACCTTCCAGAAGGTCAACCATCTCTGCAGCAATCCACCAATCAGGCCTGCATGGTAAAGTGGCCAGATGGAAGCCATTTCTAAGTAAAAGGTATGCCAAAATGCACCAGAAAGACTCTCAGACCATGATAAACAAAATTCTCGGGTCTGATGAGACAAAGATTGAGCTCTTAAGCATGAATGTCAGGCATCATGTTTGGAGGAAACCAGACACGGCTCATCACCAGGCCAATACCATCCTTATAGCTAAGCATGGTGGTGGCAGCATCATGCTGTGGGGATGTTTTTCAGCGGCAGGAACTGGGAGACTACACAGGATAGAGGGAAAGATGAATGCAGCAATGCAAAGAAACATCCTGGATGAAAACCAATGCTTCCTATCCAACCTGATGGAGCTTGAGAGGTGTTGCAAAGAGGAGAGCACCAATATGATTCAGTTTAAGAGACTGTTCAAACTACAAACGTTCACAAAGTACACAGAACAAGAATTATGATGAACATCTTGAACCCTTTTTTTTTTCTTTTTTTATTGAGACAAAGAATATTTATGTATTTAATATTTCTTTGCTTACTGTGGTATATTATTTATTTGTTCAGTGTTTTGTTACAGAGAACAAGGACATTAGATAAAATTGCTATGGTATGAAAAGGGGTGGGATTAAATAAGCTTTGCTTCTTCCTACTCCTTTTCGGACGTGCTGTAATGAAACAACTGGAAATGTGTGATGCATTACATTGCATCGTATACATGTTCGAAATAAACTGAAACTGAACTGAACTGAACTCAACTGAATGGACGAAACTGACCAAAGATTAGCTTGTGGCATAGTATTCAAAAAGACTTGAGGCTGTAATTGCTGCCAAAGGTGCATCAACAAAGTATTGAGCAAAAGCTGTGAATACTTACCCTATGTACATGTGTTTTTTTTGGTTTTTGATGAATTAGCAAAATTAAAAAAACAACTTTTGACATTGTCATTCTGGGGTATTGTCTGTAGAATTTGGCGGACAAAAATGAATTTATTCCACATTGGAATAAGACTGTAGTAACATAACAAAATGTGAAAAAAATGAAGCGCAGTGATTACCTTCTGGATACACTGTAATTTCTATTATTAAACCTTTAATATACATGAAGTACTCACATTTGATATTTTTGTATTGATAAACAACAGAAAAACAATCTTTATAGGGGAGCAATATGCTTCTTCTTTTTTTGCATATAGATAGAATAACACCTCTCTTGACAGTGCATTACACAAAACAGAGTATTTTTTTATATTTTTTTTGTAAAGGCACCATTTTTGATACAGCTCTTGAATGATTGCACCAATAAAAAAACAGGCCTCATTCGGAGAGAACACAAACCTTTGGATGTGCTTTTCAACAGGCTGCTGTCGCACATGGTGCACACATTTGATTGTTGTGTGTGCTGCAGCCATCTTCCGTGCTCAGCAGCGTGCGCGGATGTGAATTAATGAGCGTGCTTGCTGATGTCCTGCTTGGACGGTGATAAAGCGACAGTGTTCAGCAGCATGGTCTGGTCTGGCAAACGCTAGCAACCTGGGCTCTGACTCCTGCTTGTCAGCTCCTGCTGCACCACACTATACCCTCAGCCTTGATTCTGGACACGCTGAGTTCTTACTTTGAAAACAACCGTTTTTTTTTTTGGAAACCCATCATACGGAACATTGTGCACATTAACTTTTGAATTTCATTTGTTTTCATTTGGTGTTATTTTGCAGGGGCCTTCCACTTCTCATTGTCACATCGTCTTGAACTGGATAAGAAGCTACTTAACCAACAGGAAGCAATACGTAAAGATAGGCAAACACTTCCACAGAGCTAAAAACATCTTGTGGCGTACCTCAGGTATCAATACTCGGACCAAAAATTGTTCAATCTCTATATAAATGACATTTGTAAAGTTACAAAGGACTTAAAGTTAGTATTATTTGCAGATGATACAACCACATTTTGTTCAGGAGAGAACAAACAGAAGATAATACAAATAATAACAGAAGAAATTAACTAATTAAAAAGATGGTTTGACAAAAACAGACTATCTTTGAATCTCAGTAAAAAAAATGCTATTGGGTAACAGTAGAAGAGAAATTCAAACACAAATACAGATAGACGGAGTAAATATTGAAAGGGTAAAAGAAAACATTTTTTTGGGTGTAATAAAAAATGATAAAATGAATTGTAAATCTCATGTAAAAAATATACAACATAAAGTAGCAAGAAACACGTCAATAATAAATTAAGCAAAACATGTTCTTGACCAAAAATCACTTCATATTCTTTACTGCTCACTAGTGTTACCATATCTGAGTTATTGTGTAGAAATATGGGGAAACAAATAAATCAATCAATCAATGTTTACTTATATAGCCCTAAATCACAAGTATCTCAAAGGGCTGCACAAGCCACAACGACATCCTCGGCTCAGATCCCACATCAGGGCAAGAAAAACTCAACCCAATGGGATGACTACAAATGTGCGCTTCATTCACTAACTGTGTTACAAAACAGATCAATAAGAATAATACATAATGTTGGATATAGAGAACATACAAACACTTTATTTATTAAATCACAATTATTGAAATTCAACGATTTGGTGCATTTGCAAACAGCTAAGATTATGTACAAAGCAAACTATAACCTGCTACCCAAGAATGTACAACAATTCTTCACAACAAAAGAGGAGAAATATAACCTTGGAGGAAAATCTAATATCAAACATTTGTATGCTCGTACAACACTTAAAACCTTTAGCATGTCAGTATGTGGAATTAAATTATGGAATGGATTAACCAAATAAATCTAACAAAGCACCAATATGATTTAGTTTGTATCGTATGCATGTTCGAAATAAACTGAAACTGAACTGAACTGAACTGAACACCCTTGGACAATATTTGAGATCTCCAAAACCTTGACATCAATACGGCTATGAATCTACAATGGTAGAAGCACAGAAAAGCCACCACACAAGAACAATCAAGACCCGAGGCACAGAGGACTAGCAGCATGGGCACTCTCAACCCGATGAGTCAAAATGTGAAATATCTGGCTCTAACAGAAGGCACTTTATTGGCTGTAGGGTTAGAGAGCTACAAACATGAGACCGTGGCTGAGCATAGTGGACTCTTTTGGCAGGTTTGATGCCGCTTTGCTACAGAAAATGCAGCTTGGGGACGCGCAGACTCAAACAGTACCAGCAGGGAGGTGTTTGATCGATTCCGTTTGAGGGCCAAACATAAAGCTATAGAGTTAGACAGAAGGATTAAACCGCGAGGGAAACAGAAGACATGGAGTCCAGGAGCAGATGGTTTGGCCACCAAAGGGGGAACGACCAGAACTTCATTGACCGAGTCTTGGATCACATGATCAGACTATCACCAGGGGGGAAACCATATCAAGGGAGTTGGGACACATTGAAATATATCTTTTTATATTTGTCAGCTACATTCTACGAGTTGTCTGTGTAATTTTAAATACAGTGATTTCCACAAAGATGAGGGCATATAATCGTCTGGGATTCAGGTGTAACTAAAGGGTCAAGTCTGTGACATCACAAGAGACTAGTGTTGTCCCGATACCAATATTTTGGTACCAATATTGGTACCAAAATTATCTCGATACCTTTCGATACTTTTCTAAATAAAGGGGACCACAAAAAATTGCATTATTGGCTTTATTTAACGACAAATCTTACGGTACATTAAATATATGTTTTTTATTGCAAGTTTGTCCTTAAATAAAATAGTGAACATACTAGACAACTTGTCTTTTATTAGGAAGTAAGCAAACTAAGGCTCCTAATTTAGCTGCTGACATATGCAGTAACATATTGTGTCATTTTCCATTCTATTACTTTGTCAAAATTATTAAGGACAAGTGGTAGAAAATGAATTATTAATCTACTTGTTCATTTACTGTTAACATCTGCTTACTTTCTCTTTTAACATGTTCTATCTACACTTCTGTTAAAATGAAAAAATACTTATTCTTCTGTTGTTTGATACTTTACATTAGTTTTGGATGATACCACACATTTGGGTATCAATCCAATACCGAGTCGTTACAGGATCATACATTGGTCATATTCAATGTCCAGAAGTTTATAAACATAATATAAATAAATAAAAAAGGAAAGAAGATTTTGTGATGCCAAAAAATATCGACGTAATCATAGTGGTATCGACTAGATACGCTCCTATACTTGGTATCATTACAGTGGATGTCAGGTGTAGATCCATAAATGGCGTTTATTTACATTTTGACGCCGGTGAGCTACGGTGTGTAATGAAGCATGTTTAGCTATTCCTCGTCCTGCAGGGATGATACTTGTAAGAAACTTACTTTCGTTGTCGCCATGGATGCGAGGATTATTGATTTAGAAGTAGCTAAAACACTGCCCACTGGGACTGGGCTTTAGCCGCTACCTAGCTAGCTATGTCTTAAAGCACCTCTTCCTGAGGGCGTTTCAGTGTTACAACTTCACCTTTATCGGTATTTTTTAATCCAAAATGCGTCCGTTCTCCCTTTTCTGTCTACACACTGTGTCTGCTTGTAAGTACTCCGTGATTGTGCGCTGCCGAACATGCTCGTCTGCTCGTAAAACCAGCAACGTGACGACGACGGGGGGGGCGGAGGGGTGGCGGACCGGTACTTTTCAGAGGCGGTATAGTACCGAATAGGATTCATTAGTATCGCGGTACTATACTAATACAGGTATACCGTACAACCCTACAAGAGACGTTGTCTAATCTCAAAGATGAACTTTTCGACCAATAAATATACACAGACCACAATTCCAATCACAACAAGAACACCATTGTGGTTCAACAGTACACATTTGTTTTACCATTGTCTATATTTGTTTATGTAATAGGTCAAATTTACCGTTCCCGATAAAATAATTGGTGTTTACGGCAGACACTCATCCTGTCTCGTCCACATGTACAGGCAGGGAGCGCGTGCACACGTACGAAAGCAGTCTAAGAGAAGCAAGTGGGCTTGGGCGATATTGACTAAAAATAATATCTAACATTTTTTCACAAAAACTTGTTTTACAATTTTTCCCTTATATTCATCCCTACTTTTTAAAGAACCCAATGAATACAAGTGAGAGGTAATTCAAAACAAGTTTTGCTTTTATTTGATCAAAAACAATTTGTTTGAAATGACGCTGCATACACAACATATTACTCTTAGCAATATTTAATTTTTTTTATAATGTTGTTTCTTTCAGACCATATATAAATGGTACTTTTTACGCAACTGAATTAAGAGCTTCTTTACGGAGGCAATACTTCTGCTTGAATAAAATAAATAAATAAAAAATAACAATACAAATATAAAAATGTAGCATATTACATTACATGCAAATAAATAATAATCTCCAACATTGAGATTAATACAAGTGGAAAAACTTCAAATTTGGTCTGGGAAAAAAATACTTCTGTAAATAAAAATGTAGTATTGAACATTGCATGCAAATAAATACATTCCAATAATCATTAAATACTAATTAAAAACAATCAAATCAAAAACATTCAAACTTAAAACTTTTGTCTTGAATAAATAATTCCGTAAATAAAAATGTATAACCGTGCGTATGCAAATAAATAATCAAGTAAAACATTGAGATGACAATATAGTCACCCCAGTGACGTGCAGTCAGGGGAGGCAGGTGAGGTGGGGCCTCACGTGCCATCATGGAAAGAAAAAAAATGTAAAAAGAAAAAAAAAAATTTTAATTGTTATATGTATCCAGTGATTATACTATAAAGTTATTTTCCATTTAACTTCACCAGTTTTAGATTATTTTTATTCAAAATCGCTGAATTTTCACATTTGCCGTTCAAATACTGAGAAGAGATTTGCGGTGAGTCACCAGCCAGGTGAGCCTCACCATGGATTGATTGCGCAATGACTCGGCTAACTGCTGGCCTGCTGTGCAGTGAGACCGTATTGCTATATGAATTATAATATACATTTCCATAGTTTAGTTAGCTGAGGTATATAATGTACTGTGTATTTTGTCAACAACTGTATGTGTGTAACATATTTTTTGTGCTGAGCAATCATAAAACGGCTGCGAAGACGCACTGTGTGAGGCTCGCAGTAATCCCGCCTCATGGTGGTAGAGGGCGCTAGTGATCCCATTCTTGCGACTACTCGGCTGCAGAATAAGTGATAAGTGACAACAAGCTAGCAGTACTCAGACTCGCCACACTGGGAGAAGTGCGAGCAGACACATGTCTCTCCAGCGGAAGCCAGCCTTTTTTTCCCTTTTTTTCAAAACTGTATTTATAACAAACATGGCATTTTTTTTTGGAGTAAACCAGCGTTTGTGGGTGTGTTTTGTCAGATGCAAAAATATTGTTTAATTGCTTGCAATAACATTAAATCAAATGAATGTGTCTGCCAATATGGAGGATTATATACTCAAAGACATAGCTAGCTAGCGGCTAATGTTCAGTCGCAGTCGGCAGTATTGTAGCGACTTCTAAATGACTAATCCTCGCCTCCATAGCGACAAATAAAGTCAGTTTCTTACAAGTATCATCCCTGCAGGTCGAGGAATAGCTTCATGCTTCACTACACATGCACCGTAGCTCACCGGCGTCACAATGTAAACAAACGGCATTGGTGGATCTACACTAAACATCCACTGTAATGATACCAAGTACAGGAGCGTATCTAGTCGATGCTACTATGATTACGTCGATATTTTTTGGCATCACGACATTTTCTTTTGTTTTTTTCCAAACATATATTTTGTTTATAAACTCAGGAAATATATCCCTGAACACATGAGGACTTTAAATATGACCAATGTATGATCCTGTAACTACTTGGTATCAGATTGATACCCAAATGTTTGGTATCATCCAAAACTAATTTAAAGCATCCAAACAACAGAAGAATAAGTGATTATTACATTTTAACAGAAGTGTAGATAGAAAATGTTAAAAGAGAAAGTAAGCAGATATTAACAGTAAATGAACAAGTAGATTAATAATTCATTTTCTACCACTTGTCCTTAATAATTTTGACAAAATAATACAGTGGAAAATGACACAATATGTTACTGCATATGTCAGCAGACTAAATTATGAGCCTTTGTTTGTTTACTTACTACTAAAAGACAAGTTGTCTTGTATGTTCACTATTTTCTTTAAGGACAAACTTGCAATAAGAAACATATGTTTAATGTACACTAAGATTTTTTGTTAAATAAAGCCAATAATGCAATTTTTTTGTGGTCCCTTTTATTTAGAAAAGTATCGAAAAGTACCGGAATGTATCGAAATAATTTTGGTACCGGTACCACAATATTGGTATCGGGACAACACTAAATTGTCTAAATTAAAACAATGCCCAACCTTAACCTTGTTTTCTCAGGGCATTCAATCATAACTGGACTGTTCCGTTTGTCTTAAAGGATGTTTCACCTCTCATCCAAGTAGGCTATATAAGTTCATGCTCATAGACTTATATTGGTTAGATATAGTAAAACTAGATCTGACCAATCCAAGGCTAAGACTAGAATTAGAACATACACAGATGACCTTAATCGCAGTCTCGGTTGATGGAAATCAAAGTGAAATTCTGATGCAGAGCACGATCCTATCCCTAATGAACTGGCCCAACTGGTAGTTTTCCACTACGAAAATGAGCCCAAACACATCCAGAGGTGGAAAATGCCTTGTTAAATGTAAAATATAAAGAAAGTACTGAAACATTTTGATAGATTATTGAGCGCCGTGTGTAATGTTCTATATTTTCAATGGAACATAAAATGTTGGTGGTGTTTACTTGAGTCCTATTGCCATCATATTGCAGTCTACACGTATCTCTTATGTTTGACTGCCATCTACTGGTCACACTTATCATTTCACCATGTACCAAATAAAATTGCTTCGATGTCGGTAAGCAAAACCAGAATTATTCTGTACATTGGGCGCACAGGGTTATAAGGCGCACTGTCGAGTTTTGAGAAAAAAAAAAGATTTTAAGTGTGCTTTGTAGTCCGTAAAATACGGTAAGCTAAAATCTGCTTGCATTGGACAAAATGTCATGCACAAACACAAAATAAATCATCCGGTTTACTTTCAAAATAAAATACTTTGTTTTCAAGGTGGATCGTATTTTACACTTTGAAACGTCCTAATGGGCGGGGAAGGACATGAAGCCTGATTTAGTCTAGAACAGGGGTGTCCAAAGTGCGGCCGCAGCTAATTGTTTACCGGCCCGCCACACATTCTAGAAATACTATTGTAAAATTAAAAAAGAACATTAAAAAAAGTGGAATGAGGTGAAATCTAACAAGAAAAAGTTGCAATGTTGACACAAAAGCTGCCATACAGGCTGTTTTTTTTTTCTTCTGTCTTTCTTTATTTTTCTTTTTTTGCCATTGCTCAAAAAAGAATAATAATGACAAAAAATGTTATAATGTCCATGTTATAATTAATTATTTTCAGGGCTCCAGTTACTTCAAATATTTCACTTTAAAATGTTTTATGTGGTAAATATTGCATATATTGTGTAGTAGCCATATAAAAACATCAAAGTTTTCTTTGACAAAAGTGCATAAAACAAACAAAATAATAGTTCCAGCATAAAATCGACAGATTTATCTGAAGTTGATCTCGTAACTTAAGTGTTGAAAGTAAAAGAAAAACCTAATAAAAATGTATCACTTTATGAGTGGGGCACCTTTTGGATCCCAAATATATTTAGTGATTCTTTATTTATCTTTTCACTGTGATTACTCAAAAATATGAAATAATTCAAATCAATGGTGTCCTGCATTATTGATATTTTAGGGCTCTAATTACTAAATACTGCATATTTCAGTTTTACTATTAAACAACTAAGTTGTTTTTGACAGAAAAGCCATAAAACATTTTTTTTAATTTGTATTAATTTATATCAACTTGAAGTTGATATAGAGATTTACTGTAAGCGTTAAATAATTTAAAAATAATAATAATCTGACTTATTTTTAACATTTTAATGACTGAGACCCTTTATGGTCCCCGGGACCCCTAAAGGTAAAATAAATAAAAAATCCATATATTTTGTTATGGTTTGAAAATGAAAAATATCAAAATGGCCCCCACATGCTTTAATTTTTCCGTGTGCTGCCCTCAGTGGAAAAAGTTTGGACACCCCTGGTCTAGAAGATCTGACCAATCCAAGTCTAGGACTAGAATTAGAACATACATAGAAGACCTTAAACACCGTCTCAGGTGACAGGAGTGCTGCCAGCATTAGGGAACTGCGGTTGATGGAAATCAAAGGGAAATTCTGATGCAGAGCATGATCCTATCCCTAATGAACTGGCCCACGTGGTAGTTTTCCACCATGAAAATGAGCCCAAACACATCTTAAGGTGGAAAATTCCTTCCTAAATGTAAAACATAAAGAAAGGAAGAGGAGCACCGTCTAGTCTCCACTTGCCATGACAGTTAGGACCCTTGGGAGGTTTGCCAGAGTTGTTATATACTTAAGTCGTGCTGAGTTCTTAACCGGGGTCAGATAATGTGTGACTTCCGCGCAGGCCCGTGACACGTGTAGGCGACGAGCCTGACCACGCTGCCCTCACCAAATACCAATTAATTCGCCCGGTGACGGCGTATCATTTAGGCTCCACTGTTAAGTAATGAGAAATGGTGGCGAGGCGTTTATCGGCACACGACCCGACCGCGGAAGTTTAATTACGCCTTGGCTGCTCGAGTCCGTCTCCGTGCCCTCTCAAAAGGAGGTTCCAGGGAAATAATGAAAAGATGGCAGACTCTCTCACTGAGCGCATGCACAAAACTAATCAACATTCTCAGTAAACATGGCCCCACAAAAAAAAAAAAAAAAAAAAGCTCTCTCCCTTCAGCGAGGCTACAGTTCAAAGTCAAGAGAATGCTTGGTTGTTGATAGTTTCCGCACACATTAATCTTGGTAATGCATCCATTCGTGTCACGGCGGACATCGAGATTTGAGATGGATACACTCTACCTATCCATCTATACAGGGGGTTCCAAATCTGAGGAGTTGCGGGCCAAAAACGGGTCGGCTACAGAATGTCAAAGCAAAATGATGTATTGAATTCACAAGCACAAAATTTATTTAGTTTATCTCTTTGAATAATCAGCAGTTAGACTAGACCAGTGTTTTTCAACCACTGTGCGATACAGTCTGGTGAGATGATCTGAATGAGATGATCTAATTTCAGCTATTTGGGTTAAAAAAATTTTTTGCAAACCAGTACACTGCACAAACTGAAATCTAAGTAAGATTGAATATCTCAAATAAGGGTGATATTTGCTTATTTTCTGTCTGATAAGATAATTCTTCTCACTAAGCATATTTTATGTTAGAGTGTTTTACTTGTTTTAAGGGTTTTGGTCCTAAATGATCTCAGTAAGATATTACAGCTTGTTGCTGAGATTTGATGACCTTTATTGAGTAAAACATGCTTTAAACTACAATATCAACTGTTGCAAAGTTGTGTCATCAACACTCACACATATAAAACTACTTTTTTTTTTTAAGTAATAATTTCTTATTTCAAGCATGAAAAAAAAAATCAGGACTTTGACACAATTGTGTCTCATAATTAAAACAGATGACAGCCAGATGGATTTTGCTGTTTTATTTTCAATGAAACAATACAAAATATGTACTCATATAGTAGTACAGTTATTAGTGAGAATATTCTTATTTTAAGGTATTTTTGGGTTCATTGAGGTTAGCTAATTTTACTTGTTTCGGAAAGTCTTGACAAGCCAAATTTTCTTGTTCTATTGGCAGATAATTTTGCTTAGTTCAAATAAAATACCCCTAATTTTTATATATATTTTTTTCTTGTTTTTTAACACTGACTTTTTGCAGTGTACTTATAATTTGTAAAGAATGTGCCGTTGTTGAGTGTCTGTGCTGTCTAGACCTCGGCAGAGTGACCGTGTAATACTCTTCCATATCAATAGGTGGCAGCAGGTAGCTAATTGCTTTGTAGACATAGGGAACATGGTTTGTCATGATCACAATATGAAGACGACAGCGGGAGGCAGTGTGCAGGTAAAAAGGTGTCTAATACTTAAACCAAAAATAAACAAAAGGTGAGTGCCGCTAAGGCATTGAAGCTTAGGGATGGCTATGCAGAATGAAACTACAACTGAACTGGCTACAAAGTAAAGAAAAACAGAATGCTGGACGACAGCAAAGACTTACAGCGTGTGGAGCAGAGATGGCGTCCACAAAGTACATCCGTACATGACATGACAACAATGTCCACACAAAGAAGGATAGCAACATCTGAAATAGTCTTGATTGATAAAACAAAGCAGGTGCGGGGAATAGCGCTCAAAGGAAGACATGAAACTGCAACAGGAAAATACCAACACATTGGGAAAAGCTACCAAAACAGGAGCGCAAGGCACTACACACAGGAAAACACCAAAAAACTCAAAATAAGTCACGGCGGGATGTGACAGGTTGTGACAGTACTTTGAGACAAGTATAGTGAAGCATGGTTGATTATGGTTTAAATTCATATTCAACAATTGCGACGACAACTTTTTATCGTCAATATCGAGTTCAATTTTTGAATGATTTCTGCTGGTGGTGGGCCTTCGGATTTTTTCAATGAAAAAAATGTGCCTTGGCTCAAAAAAGGTTGAAAAACACTGGACTAGACTATGTTAGTCCTGGACGGTACTTGACTTACTGCTCTATTTACCCACCCATCTCCAGTCACTCTACATAATGTCCACATGCAGAAACACTCCACGCTGTTGTTCCAGGCCCCAACCACTAAGAGGAGAACTAGGTCAGGGGTGTCCAAAGTGCGGCCCGCAGGTAATTTTTTAACGGCCCCGCGGCACATTCTAAAAATACGATTAAAAAAATAAAAAACATAAAAAGTGGTATAAAAGAGCAAACAGGTGAAATGTAACAAGAACATGTTGCAATGTTTACTCTAATAACACAAAGCTGCCATGCAGGCTGTTTCTTTCTTTAAAAAATAATAATGAATCAAAATCAATGTCATTATGAATTATTGACCTATTCAAAGCTCCAATTACGTCACATGAAATATTCCACTTTGGAATATTTTTTGGGGAAAATGTTGCATATTTTGTGTCTGCCATATAAAAAACTAAGCTGTTTTGTTTAAAGAAGGGCCTAAAACGAACAAACAAAAAACATGAACAACAACAAAAGTTATAATTGACGGATAAATCTGAAGTTGATCTTGAGACTATTGTGTTAAAAGTTAAAAAAAAAAGTATGATTTATTTTTTAATACTTTACTGAGCAGGACACTTTTGGATCCCCAATAATTTTAGTGGGACTTTTTTTTTTTAAGTGTCTATTTAAGTTGCTCAAAAATAATAATGAATTAATGTTGTTATGAGTTATGCTATGAACTCCAATTATTATATAATCTCAAATATTCCACTTTAAAATGTTATTGGGGGAAAATATTGCATGTTTTGTGTTTTTTCCATAAAAAAACAGGGTTTTCTTTGACCAAAAGAGCATACAACTTAAATCTTGAAAAAACACTTTATATTGACAGATAGACCTAATGTTGATCTGGAGATTTAGACCTTGAATAATAATAATAATACTAAATAATGACACATTTTTTACATTTGTTTTACCTAAACCCTTTGGGGTCCCCAGGATCAAGCCTGAGTGGAGGCCTAAATGTATATTTTTTTATACATACAGTATATTGTATTGTTTTTTAAAATAAAAAATATCAAAATGGCCCCGGCTTGCTTTGATATTTCAGTGTGCGGCCCTCAGTGGAAAAAGTTTGGACACCCCTGAACTAGGTGTTTACCATATTTTTCGGACTATAAGGCGCACTTAAAATCCTTTCATATTCTCAAAACTCGACAGTGCGCCTTATAACCCTGGTGCGCCTAATGTATGGAATAATTTGGGTTGTGCTTACCAACCTCAAAGCTATTTTATTTTGTACATGGTGAAATGATAAGTGTGACCAGTAGATGGCAGTCACACAGAGATACGTGTAGACTGTAATATGATGGCATTCACACATAAGAGATACATGTAGCCTGCAATATGACTCAAGTAAACAACACCAAAATGTATATGTTCTATTGTAAATATAAAACATTACACACGGCGCTGAAAAATCTATCAAAATGTTTTAGTACGACTTTGGTAAGCCTACATCAGAATAAAACATAAAGTTAAAGTTAACTTTAACTTAAAGTTAAAGTAGATTGTCACACACGCACTTGGTGTGGGGAAATTTGTCCTCTGCATATGACCCATCCCCTTGTTCACCCCCTGGGAGGTGAGGGGAGCAGTGGGCAGCAGCGGTGGCCGCGCCCGGGAATGCACCGCAGCTTTGGAACACAAACTGGTTTGCTTTCCTGTAATCGAAAATTCCCCCACCTTTCTCAACCACTCTGTCTTTTACGCGCTTGACTCCATTTTTCCGAGATTATTTCTGCCAGTCCCATTCCTGTGGGTGGTACCACGGGTGGGGGTCAGTGAGGTAAGCCCAGAACCACAGGGAGTTTGTTACCAAACACGGGTTAGTCATTCATGAAATTAATTGGTGGGACGTACGCACAGAGGACGTGGCACCTGCGAGATATCGCCATGACTGTCTCTATACAAGCAAGCGGGAATTCAACAGTAACTGAAGTGGTGCTCAAGTCGAATAAGTGATGTACTACTTTTATAACAACTTATAGTACCGCTCAAAAGGGAGTCCATCAATCACATTTCAATGAATGTACATGTTCTCAATTGACAATTTTATAGAAAGAAACATTTTGATATGCTTTTTATGGTAGTTGGTACACAGCTTGTATAACAGATTAGGTTTACTTTCAGTTGAAAATGACTTATTACACAGCCATTATTTTCTAAATAGAGGGCAACACAAGTGAGTAGCAGTATGGACTCCATACTGTTGAAGACTCGCAGAAACGCCAAAATACAAACCACGTTTCCATATGAGTTGGGAAATTGTGTTAGATGTAAATATAAACGGAATAAAATGATTTGCAAATCCTTTTCAACTCATATTCAATTGAATGCACTACAAAGACAAGATATTTGATGTTCAAACTCATAAACTTTATTTTTTTTTTGCAAATAATAATTAACTTTAGAATTTCATGGCTGCAACATGGGCCAAAGTAGTTGGGAAAGGGTATGTTCACCACTGTGTTACATGGCCTTTCCTTTTAACAACACTCAGTAAACGTTTGGGAACTGAGGACACACATTTTTTAAGCTTCTCAGGTGGAATTATTTCCCATTCTTGCTTGATGTACAGCTTAAGTTGTTCAACAGTCCGGGGTCTCCGTTGTGGTATTTTAGGCTTCATAATGCGCCACACATTTTCAATGGGAGACAGGTCTGGACTACAGGCAGGCCAGTCTAGTACCCGCACTTTTTTACTAGGAAGCCACGTTGATGTAACACGTGGCTTGGCATTGTCTTGCTGAAATAAGCAGGGGCGTCCATGGTAACGTTGCTTGGATGGCAACATAAGTTGCTCCAAAACCTGTATGTACCTTTCAGCAATAATGGCGCCTTCACAGATGTGTAAGTTACCCATGTTTTGGGCACTAATACACCCCCATAGCATCACAGATGCTGGCTTTTCAACTTTGCACCTATGACAATCCGGATGGTCCTTTTCCTCTTTGATCCGGAGGACACGACGTCCACAGTTTCCAAAAACAATTTGAAATGTGGACTCGCCAGACCACAGAACACTTTTCCACTTTGTATCAGTCCATCTTAGATGAGCTCAAGCCCAGCGAAGCCGACTGCGTTTCTGGGTGTTGTTGATAAACGGTTTTCACCTTGCATAGGAGAGTTTTAACTTGCACTTACAGATGTAGCGACCAACTGTATTCCGTTTATATTTACATCTAACACAATTTCCCAACACATATAGAAACGGGGTTTGTAATAAATGAATCTTTTAGACAGACTCTGTGCCCAAGAGACTGGAAGCCAGCCATGGTCACAGCAGTCTTTAATTCAGGAAAAACAAATTAGATCACAAACTACAGAACTATTAACATTCTCCCTGTGGTATCACAGATTTCTGAGAGGTGTGCAGGCATGTGATTTTTCCGTCTATAGTCGGAAATCCTTCTTTTTTATCTCTGTAAAAATAATTTTTTTTAAATTCCGTTTTTCTTCGTTTTTTCCGACCTACAATGTGCGTTAATATCTTTGATCCGTCTCTTTGCCATACATGCGGCTCCCAGCCCCAAGGCTTATTTTCAGTCTTTTTCATTAAGTTCAAAACATATGCCTGGGTGTTTCGCAGACCAGCTTTTGGGCTATCTTAAAAACTCGTCCATGCAGTTTGGCTACAGAGCCAACCATTTAACCGACACTATCACTTGTTTTTTTTTATTGAAAATGTAAAATCCAAGATGGACAAGGGGGTTGTAGTTGGGGCTGTTTTCCTTGACTTGAAGAGGGCATTTGATACCATTAGCCATGACGCTTTACACTGGATAAAGTCATATTTAGATCACAGAACACAAGCTGTCAGGGTAAAAAAGAAATGATCCTGTCATCTTGCTAATGACATACACTACCGTTCAAAAGTTTGGGGTCACAATGAAATGTCCTTATTTTTGAAGGAAAAGCACTGTACTTTTCAATGAAGATAACTTTAAACTAGTCTTAACTTTAAAGAAATACACTCAATACATTGCTAATGTGGTAAATGACTATTCTAGCTGCAAATGTCTGGTTTTTGGTGCAATATCTACATAGGTGTATAGAGGCCCATTTCCAGCAACTATCACTCCAGTGTTCTAATGGTACAATGTGTTTGCTCATTGGCTCAGAAGGCTAATTAATGATTAGAAAACCCTTGTGCAATCATGTTCACACATCTGAAAACAGTTTAGCTCGTTACAGAAGCTACAAAACTGACCTTCCTTTGAGCAGATTGAGTTTCTGGAGCATCACATTTGTGGGGTCAATTACACGCTCAAAATGGCCAGAAAAAGAGAACTTTCATCTGAAACTCGACAGTCTATTCTTGTTCTTAGAAATGAAGGCTATTCCACAAAATTGTTTGGGTGAATTAAAGTTTGTCTAAGTCTAAGTCTAAGTCTATGGTTGGAAACTAGCTTTGTACACTGCAAAAACTGAAATCTAAGTAAGATTAAATATCTCAAATAAGGGGGATATTTGCTTATTTTCTGTCTGATAAGATAATTCTTCTCACTAAGAAGATTTTATGTTAGAGTGTTTTACTTGTTTTAAGGGTTTTGGTCCTAAATTATCTCAGTAAGCTATTACAGCTTGTTGCTGAGATTTTATGACCTATATTGAGTAAAAAATGCATGTAAAAAAAAAAAATTATGACTTTGACACAATTGTGTCTCATATTAAAACAGATGACAGCCAAATGGACTTTGCTGTTTTATTTTCAATGAAACAATAGAAAATACGTACTCATATAATAGTACAGTTGTTATTAGTGAGAATATACTTATTTTAAGGTATTTTTGAGTTCATTGAGGTTAGCTAATTTTACTTGTTTTGGAAAGTCTTGACAAGCCAAATTTTCTTGTTCTATTGGCAGATATTTTTGCTTAGTTCAAATAAAATACCCCTAATTTTTGTATTTTTTTTTTTCTCTTTTTTGAACACAGACTTTTTGCAGTGTAGCTCAAACGTATGCACAATGTTGATTAATGTGTGTTGTGCCTGTTCAAAGAAATGAAATGAAAAATGAAATGAACAATTAATTGAAAAATGAAATGAACATGGTCTGGTTTGTTGGTTTGTTGAAGATTTTTCGTTTTTTTGTATTATTTTTTTTGAGTCAAGCCCAATCAGCATCTGCAGTGGTGGGTTTACGCCACAGAGAATACAGTGCACGTCAGCTTGGTCGGCGAATTCACGTAGCTTGACTCATTCATTCATCAACAGGCTGAATTATTTACACCATTATGTACTCAGCAGTCTGCTCCACTTTGTTAGCTGTTGGATTAGCTTGAGCCAGAGAAAGGCCTAATGTCTAAAGTGGACACGACATGTCCTGGATGGGAGCGTCGGCTTGGGCACACAGCGATCCGAGCGCCGGGAGGGGGAAATGTAATGTGACTGCAGTCCTAATGCCAAGGGACACATGAAACGCTGCCAAGCCTGCTCTCTGGATAGGACGACAACATGCACACTCCCTCCTCATGCCTCCCCCCCCTGCAAGTGTCCTCTCCTCTCCTCTGACTATTGGAACACTTATCTGAACAGCATCTCCGCCGCCCGTCTCGGCGGCCGGCCCGAGAACCTTGTTGTGACGTTTTAGTTCATCCCTTTGTTAGCGGCGGTAATTGATGTGTTGGCCGTGGAGGCTCTTTGCGGGCTCTGTGACCTTGCGTGAGGCCGGTTTGAGGTGCTTATCAAAAGCTGCCTTTGATTGCACCTCGTTTTGCTTCAGAGTGAGACGTGACATGAGGAGGACGGGACTCTGTCATCTTTCTGCGACTTTCCTAATCTCTGCCGGAGTCCGGGGGTGAGGAAGCTAATAGGTCTTCAATACCAGAGTGCCTTTCTCGCAGAGTTATGGCGCTGACAAATGGCCACCCGCACCGAGTGAGTCAGCGAGGCCGGGTAATCCCCCTCCGGCAAAGACCTTTGCGCGCTTTATTCGGGCAAAAGAAGAAAACTATTCACTTACAACGGGGGTGTCCAAAGTGCGGCCCGGGGGCCATTTGCGGCCCGCAGCTAATTGTTTACCGGCCCACCACACATTCTGGAAATACTATTGTAAAAATAAAAATGAACATTAAAAAAAGTGGAATGAGGTGAAATCTAATGAGAAAAAGTTGCAATGTTGACACAAAAGCTGCCATGCAGGCTGTTTTTTTTTCTTTTGTCTTTCTTCATTTTTCTTTTTTTTGCCATTGCTCAAAAAAAAAAAAAAAAGACAAAAAATCCATGTTATAATGAATTATTTTCAGGGCTCCAATGACTTCAAATATTTCACTTTAAAATGTTTGATGTGGTAAATATTGCATATATTGTGTAGTAGCCATATAAAAACATCAAAGTTTTCTTTGACAAATGCGCATAAAACAAACAAAATAATAGTTCCAGCATAAAATCGACAGATATATCTGAAGTTGATCTCGTAACTTAAGTGTTGAAAGTAAAAGAAAAACCTAATAAAAATGTATCACTTTATGAGTGGGGCACCTTTTGGATCCCAAATATATTTAGTGATTTTTTATTTATCTTTTCACTGTGATTACTCAAAAATATGAAATAAATAAAATCAATGGTGTCCTGCATTATTGATCTTTTAGGGCTCTAATTACTAAATACTGCATATTTCAGTTTTACTATAAAAAAACAAAGTTTTTTTTTCGACAGAAAAGCCATAAAACATTTTTTTTTAATTTGTATTACTTTATATCAACTTAAAGTTGATATAAAGATTTACTGTAAGCGTTAAATCATTTAAAAAAAATAATAATCTGACTTATTTTTAACATTTTAATGACTGAGACCCTTTATGGTCCCCGGGACCCCTAAAGGTAAAATAAATAAAAAATGCATATATTTTGTTATGGTTTGAAAATGAAAAATATCAAAATGGCCAAAATACCATTCCTCAGCCTGTATGGAGTCAGCGGGGGCCCCTCCTCACCCCCATTCGAATACGACCTCAGATCAGACGAGGCGACCCGCTGAACTTAAGCATATCACTAAGCGGAGGAAAAGAAACTAACATGCCGCATGCTTTAATTTTTCCGTGTGCGGCCCTCAGTGGAAAAAGTTTGGACACCCCTGACTTACAACAAGTAAATTGAAACTCTTCAAACTTAACGTGTTTACAAAGTACAAAGGAGAAGAACCATGATAAACATTCTGAATTCATTTCATCCATCCATCTGTTCATTTTTTTCAAAATAATCTTATTCATCTCACCATATGAAATGTAACTTACTTCACCAAGTATTATTTTTTTATTTTTTTATTTTAGGGATGTCCGATAATGGCTATTCCGATATTGTCCAACTCTTAATTACCGATACCGATATCAACCGATACCGATATATACAGTCGTGGAATTAACACATTATTATGCCTAATTTGGACAACAGGTATGGTGAAGATAAGGTCCTTTTTAAAAAAATTAATAAAATAAAATAAGATAAATAAAATAAAAACATTTTATTGAATAAAAAAGAAAGTAAAACAATATAAAAACAGTTACATAGAAACTAGTAATGAGTGAAAATGAGTAAAATTAACTGTTAAAGGTTAGTTCTACTAGTGGACCAGCAGCACGCACAATCATGTGTGCTTACGGACTGTATCCCTTGCAGACTGTATTGATATATATTGATATATAATGTAGGAACCAGAATATTAATAACAGAAAGAAACAACCCTTTTGTGTGAATGAGTGTGAATGGGGAGGGAGGTTTTTTGGGTTGGTGCACTAATTGTAAGTGTATCTTGTGTTTTTTATGTTGATTAAAAAAAAAAAGAAAAAAAAAAAAGAAAAACACCGATACTGATAATAAAAAAAACGATACCAATAACTAAAACAGCCTTCTTTCAACTCCGTAATATCGCAAAAATTCGTTCCATTTTGTCCACAAGCGATGCTGAGATCATTATCCATGCGTTCGTTACATCTCGTCTCGATTACTGTAACGTTTTATTTTCGGGCCTCCCTATGTCTAGCATTAAAAGATTACAGATGGTACAAAATGCGGCTGCTAGACTTTTGACAAAAACAAGAAAGTTTGATCATATTACGCCTATACTGGCTCACTTGCACTGGCTTCCTGTGCACCTAAGATGGGACTTTAAGGTTTTACTACTTACGTATAAAATACTACACGGTCAAGCTCCTGCCTATTTTGCCGATTGTATTGTACCATATGTCCCGGCAAGAAATCTGCGTTCAAAGAACTCCGGCTTATTAGTGATTCCCAGAGCCCAAAAAAAGTCTGCGGGCTATAGAGCGTTTTCTATTCGGGCTCCAATATTATGGAATGCCCTCCCGGTAAAAGTTAGAGATGCTACCTCAGTAGAAGCATCTTAAAACTCATTTGTATACTCTAGCCTTTAAATAGACTCCCTTTTTAGACCAGTTGATCTGCCGTTTCTTTTCTTTTCTTTTCTACTCTCCTCCGGGGTGGACCGCTAGCCTGTTCATCGGATGGGGACATCTCTACGCTGCTGACCCGTCTCCGCTCGGGATGGTTCCTGCTGGCCCCACCATGGACTGGACTTTCGCTGATGTGTTGGACTTTCACAATATTATGTCAGACCCACTCGACATCCATTGCTTTCGGTCTCCCCTAGAGAGAGGGGGGGGGGGGGGGGGTTACCCACATATGCGGTCCTCTCCAAGGTTTCTCATAGTCATTCACCGACGTCCCACTGGGGTGAGTTTTCCTTGCCCGTATGTGGGCTCTGTACCGAGGATGTCGTTGTGGCTTGTACAGCCCTTTGAGACACTTGTGATTTAGGGCTATATAAATAAACATTGATTGATTGATTGATTGAATTTCCGATATTACATTTTAAAGCAGACCGATATTATCGGACATCTCCAATTTATTTGTATTGTGATTACTTATGGAGTATATTGTGAATAAATTGAGAACAGGAAATGAACACAAGTTTTAGCAACTGTTATGTAAAAGAAAAGGGGTAGGATTAAATAAACTCTGCATCTTCCTACTCCTTTTCGAACATGTTGAAAAGAGAAACTGGAAATTGTGATGTATCATGTTGTATGCTTGCATGTTCGAAATAAACTCAAACTCAAGTGGAACACCTGTGTAACTGAAATAGCATTGAATAAAAGACATGGATTCCTTCTCAGCAAAGCAACAATGAATCACTTTGAAGTTGATGTCATTTGAATTAAAAGTGTCTGTTTGCAACTTGCAACTTACTTATGTCATGTCTGTGATCATGTTTTGTTTGGCCATGTGCTATTTTGGTTTTTGGACTCTTTCTAGTTCCTGTTTGGTCACCATAGCAGCCCATTAGTTCCACCTGCTTCACGTTTTCACTCACGCACCTGTTGTTAATCATGTCTGTGTTATTTAAGCTTGTCATTTTCTGTTGGTCGGCCTGGCAACACTAACTCCGTTAACTCTGTTACCCCTGTTTACCTCTGATGACTTCTGCTACCCATGTTACCATAGTTCCATGCCAAGTGAGTTTTGTCTATTTTTATGTCTCAGTAAGTGTTTTCGTTTTCATGTCCATAGATTTTGCCCAAGTGCTGGTTTATTGTTTTCAAAGCCAAGTTTGTTCTTCCGCCATGTGCGCGCTTTTTGTTTGTTCATTTTTTTAGTGTTAAAATAAATGATGTCTTTACCTTCACGCCATGTCCACTCCAACTTTACTTGCATCTCGGGAAAAAAAACACCCCATAGTCCACGCCTTGACAACTTAGACTTAGACTTCCTTTTTATTGCCGTTCAAATTTGAACTTTACAGTACTGATAAGAACAAAATTGTGTTGCATTAGGTCGTTGTAGTGCAGGATAAAAGAGCAATAAGGTGCAGATATGAATAGATTACTGAACAGATAAACATATTGCACTTTTGCATATGCATCCAGGTTTACGGATGTATGTTATATTGTCTTTATAGTCCAGCGAGTTAATCAGTTTTTTGGGGGTAATTGAGGGGATTATCCATCCATCCATCTATCTTCTTCCGCTTATCCGAGGTCGGGTCGCGGGGGCAACAGCCTAAGCAGGGAAGCCCAGACTTTCCTCTCCCCAGCCACTTCGACCAGCTCTTCCTGGGGGATCCCGAGGCGTTCCGAGGCCAGCCGGGAGACATAGTCTTCCCAACATGTCCTGGGTTTTACCCGTGGCCTCATACCGGTCGGACGTGCCCTAAACACCTCCCTAGAGAGGCGTTTGGGTGGCATCCTGACCAGATGTCCGAACCACCTCATCTGGCTCCTCTCGATGTGGAGGAGCAGCGGC
The DNA here is from genome assembly GCF_033978785.1 of Entelurus aequoreus. Classification (NCBI taxonomy): domain Eukaryota; kingdom Metazoa; phylum Chordata; class Actinopteri; order Syngnathiformes; family Syngnathidae; genus Entelurus; species Entelurus aequoreus. The sequence goes on from NC_084732.1 coordinate 24,863,462, forward strand.
TTTACTTTGAGCTTCCCCCGGATGGCAGAGCTTCTCACCCTATCTCTAAGGGAGAGCCCCGCCACCCGGCGGAGGAAACTCATTTGGGCCGCTTGTACCCGTGATCTTGTCCTTTCGGTCATGACCATAGGTGAGGATGGGAACATAGATCGACCGGTAAATTGAGAGCTTTGCCTTCCGGCTCAGCTCCTTCTTCACCACAACGGATCGATACAGCATCCGCATTACTGAGGACACTGCACCGATGCCCCTGTCGATCTCACGATCCATTCTTCCCTCACTCGTGAACAAGACTCCGAGGTACTTGAACTGCTAAGCAGAAGAAGATGGATGGATGGGTGGAAGCGAGAAATAGTGATTTACAAGCTCAACTGTGGATCGACGTTAGCCGCCAGCGAGAATGCTACATCACGATGAGGACGCCTTCGTTTGCTTGTCGACCGTGTCATCAACATGTGCGGTATTATCGTGATATGACGACAGTAATAAAAGCTGTAGCGCCATATAATTTATGTTGGATATCGTCTACATCGTGCAACCTTAGTTATAAATCATATTGAATAAAAAATGCTTGTCGGCCCCGGGAATTTGTCTGGCAAGAAGGCTCATCACTCACTGCAGTTTTGTCCACGCAAAAGCAGTCCAAAAGAAGGAGCAGACATTGACGAGGTAAAATAAATCACATTTTTAGGTATAATAATAGATGATAAAAATAACTGGGAATCACATATATGAAATATACAACATAAGATGGCAAGAAATACTTCAATACGAATAAAACAAAATATGTCCTAGACCAGGGATGCCCAAAGTGGGGCCCGGGGGCCAAATTTGGCCCGCCAAGTCATTTTGTTTAGCCTACCTAAATGTAACATATATTCAAACTGGCCTCTTTCAAGCTCACACAATCATTGATGGCATATCCACTATGCTAACAGATTGCCATCTATCGGATATGATGATATTCGCTACCTGATATACAGTATGTTGGTATGGGTCTAAACCAGGGGCGCCCAAACAAATCAAACCATGCGAGGCCATTTTGGTAGTTTTCGTCTTCAAAACCAGTACAATATATGCATTTTTCTTTTCAAATAAATAGAAAATGCAATTTGGGGCTACATTGTGTGTGACTGCTGGAGTGCCAAACTGAAATGCTAACAGTTTGCACGCCGGCCAGATAACAACTAGTAACAAAAACTATCACTCATCCGTGGAGTCGGTTGCTTTATTGGGTCTGCTCCTGTCTCTGGCCATGCTCCCCTCCACCCCAGCAGACGATGGCGTGGAACACCGCAGAGGCCACCACAGTGTGTGTGTGTGGGTGTTGAAATGATGTTTTTGTTTGGTTGCTTGTCTATGCATGGTGCAATCGTGTGCGCGCAATGTATATTATTGGTTGATTATTTTTTGTTTTTGTTGTTGTTTTACTTGTGTAGAAATGGCACTGCAGGAGTGGCAGCTGGTTGCATCAGCTCTGCTCTTTTAATGTCTTTAATGGTCTTGATGCCTGAATGCAGCTGAGATAAGCTCCAGCACCCCCCGTGACCCCAAAAGGGACAAGCGGTAGAAAATGGATGGATGGATGGCTGTTTCCCTCTTACACACATGTTTATGTGTGCTATGGCTATGAGTTTTTTCCCCCTTGGCCTCAGTCTGGACTCCAGACTGGGTCTCCAGATTTTTTTTTTCTCACCCCCCTAGTGTTTACCTGTTTCTAACCTTTTTTGTAAGGGGCGCCGGAAGTTGGCAGACCCCTCAGCGATCCTGTTCTGTCTCCCTGTAATGTTTGTCTGCTCTTGAATGGGATTGTTCTGAAAATCTTAATTTCCCCTCGGGGCTTAATAAAGTACTTCTGATTCTGATTCTGTTGTAAGAGCAAAACCAGCTTAAAAAGGTACTAAGGTAACATGCTAACAATAACATGCTTACATTGCATTAGTGAAACACCAAAATATAAATTGCTAAATACCTGTTGAGTTAGCTCAAAAAAGCTAGCATGCTAATGTTAGCAAGCTAAAATGCTAACTGCAATGTGCATCAAGTATACTAAAATATGACTAAGGTGTTTGTAAACCTACAAAATTTGCTAAAAAAAACACTAACAATGGCATGCTAACAGGTACCATAGTGGCTCAGTGGCATTGTGGTTAGAATGTCTGCCCTGAGATCGGTAGGTCGTGAGTTCAAACCCCGGCCGAGTCATACCAAAGACTATAAAAATGGGACCCATTAACTCCCTGCTTGGCACTCAGCATCAAGGGTTTGAATAGGGTTAAATCACCAAAATAATTCCCGAGCTCGGCCACCGCTGCTGCTCACTGCTCCCCTCACCCCACCAGGGGGTGGAACAAGGGGATGGGTCAAATGCAGAGGGTAATTTCACCATACCTAGAGTGTGTGTGACTATCAGTGGTACTTTAACGCTTCACTCATGGTGCTGCTGTACATTTAAAATGCTGTGTTTGGTCCCTGAACCATTGGCACATTTTCACTTTGGCCCTTGGAGGAAAAAGGTTTGGACACCCCTGTTCTAGACCAAAAATCACTCCATTTATTTTACTGTTCCCTAGTGTTACCATGTCTGGGTTTTTGTGGAGAATTATGGGGAAATAACTATTATATAATATATAGGGAGCCATTAGCTTACTGCTTGGCACTCAGCATCAAGGGTTGGAATTGGGGGGTTAAATCACCAAAATGATTCTCGAGCGCGGCCACCGCTGCTGCTCACTGCTCCCCTCACCTCCCAGGGGGTGGAAAAAAGGGATGGGTCAAATGCAGAGAGTAATTTCACCACACCTAGTGTGTGTGTGACTATCAGTGGTACTTTAACTTAACTTTAACTTTATAAAACCGTGTTGCAAAAAAAGTCAGTTAGAATAATGTTTAACGTCGGCTATAGAAAACATTCCAACCCTTTATTCATCTGGATGTGTCCTACATTGAAGAGACCGCTTGTGATGTGAATGAAGGGGGAAAAGTCTTGCATAAACCATGAGGGACACTTTTAAGGGAGGTGGCAAGCGCACCACTCAAAGCTCAAAGGGAGCTAATATCGAATAAATCACGGAGGAATAATTTGAGACTTACCGCCAAAATAGGAGCCGTCCGACAGCTTGGTCTCTTTGCTGCCCTTGGTGAGCACGCTGACCACTCCGTGCTGGATGAAGTACATTTTCTTGCCGATGGTGCCCTCTCTGATGATGTAATCCCCAGGCTGGAACACCTCAAACTTGAGCTTGGTGAGCATGGAGGTGACAAAGTTGGGGTCGGCGTTGGCGAACAGAGGCATGGACGCCACCAGCTTTCGACAGTTGAAGTTGATGATTTCCTGCAACAGAAATGAGACGGCGTCTGACAAAAAAACGCAATGACCCGACGCAACTACACGCAGGAAGGGCTAACGTCGCCATTTCCTTCCCCTTTCCTGAGATCCTCCATCCCTGCCAGGTAAAATGTCAGCGAACAAGAAGTGAACCGAGGGGAATGCCATTTTTTAACCCTCCCGTCCCACCCGTGCGCCATTATTCACACAGCCCCAAACACTCGTTCCCTTACCTCTCGGAGCGGCTCGTTCAGCTCTCCGAGGATGCTCTCCTCGTCGAACATCTTGCCCTGGTAGCGGTGCTCATAGTAGTCGTGGATTCTTTGCCTCATGTCTGCCGGCAGCTTGTGGAAGGACATGTATTGCTCCACTTGCTTGTACTGTGGGGACACACAAAGACAACAGTCGGGTCACTCAAAGGCCTAAGGCGGGGGTCAGCAACCTCGTGGCTCCCTGGAACTCTTTCAGAGATGTGTGAAAATGGAAAAAGACGAAGAAAAAAATATGTTGTTTTAACATATTTTTTGTAGGAGAGAAGACATGACACAAACCTTCCTGATTGTTAGAAATCCCACTGTTTATGTTATACATGCTTCACCGATGAGAGTATTTGGCAAGCACCGTTTTGTCCTACTAATTTCAGCGATCTTTGAACTCATCGTAGTTTGTTTACATGTGCTGCCAAAGAAAGACGTGTTTTATGCCACTCCTTCTTTGTCTCATTTTGTCCACCAAACGCTTTATGCTGTGCGGGAATGCACAAAGGTGAGCTTTTGTTGATGTTATTGACTTGTTGGAGTGCTAATCAGGCATATTTGGTCACTGCATGACTGCAAGCTAATCGATGCTAACATGCTATTTAGGCTCGATGTATGTACATATTGCATCATTATGCCTCGTTTGTAGGTATATTTGAGCTCATTTAATTTCCTTTACTTATGTCCTCTGTGTATGTAATTTGCATGTCTCATGCCACATTATCTGTATGTAATATTGGCTGCATTTCTGATAGTTGTTTGTGCGCCATGTTGTTCCAGACCACAGCAAACGTTACCCAGCTTGCAAAGATTGTAATAAATCCATTAGAAGAAGACAGCCTGCTGTTTTCTTCAACTTGGACACACACATCTATATACCTTTGGTCATTCTAAGACAGTCATTTCCAGGAGTTATCTCACCCTCTGAGAAGTTTGACTAATGTTTTCCAAATGTGTAGAATAAATATTACGTCATCCTGCGACACATAGTCATTTTGATAGTAGGCTAATATAGGTAATTAGCCACTTACGTCATGTGTTGTCCTCATTATAACACTTATATAAGACTTTACATTTTTTGCGGCTCCAGACCAATTACTTTTTTGTATTGGTTGTCCAATATGGCTCTTTCAACATTTTGGTTTGCCAACCCCCGGTATACTTAGACTTAGACTTCCTTTTTATTGTCATTCAAATTTGAACTTTACAGCACAGATAAGAACAAAATTTTGTTACATAAACTCATGGTAGTGCAGGATAAAACAGCAATAAGGTGCATATATAAATAAATAAATATATATAAATAATATATACATATATATATAAACTAACTAAATATATATAAACTAACTAAATATATATAAACTAACTAAATATATATATATATATATATATATATATATATATATATATATATATATATATATATATATATATATATATATATATATATATATATATATATATATATATATAAATAAATAAATAGATTACTGTACAGATAAATATATTGCACTTTTCCACATGCGTCCACGTTTATGGATGTATGTTATATTGTCTTTTTTATTCCAGCGAGTTAATCCATTTGGGGGGAGTTGAGGGGATAATTTAATTATGATGCGTTCAAGAGTCTTACGGCTTGAGGGAAGAAGCTGTTACAGAACCTGGAGGTTCTACTTCGGAGGCTGCGGAACCTCTTTCTAGAGTCCAGCAGTGAAAACAGTCCTTGGTGGGGGTGGGAGGAGTCTTTGCAGATTTTCTGAGCCCTGGTCAGGCAAGGTATAATATATATATATAAATATAGTGGGTTAAGTTGTGGTTTATATAGTATTAGGTGTAGACTGGAGCCTGCAGTGCCTCAGACTACAAGTCTCTGCAGAGAGTGGTGAGGACAGCGGAAAAGATCATCAGGACTCCTCTTCCTCCTATCCAGGAAATCGCAAAAACCCGCTGCCTGACCAGGGCTCAAAAAATCTGCAGAGACTCCTCCCACCCCCACCAAGGACTGTTTTCACTGCTCGACTCTAGAAAGAGGTTCCGTAGCAGAACCTCCAGGTTCTGTAACAGCTTCTTCTCTCAGGCCATAAGACTCTTGAACGCATCATAATAATCCCCTCAATTCCCCCCCCCCCCCCCCAAAACAGATTAACTCGCTGGAATATAAAGACAATATAACATACATCCATAAATATGGATGCATATGCAAAAGTGCAATATATTTATCTGTACAGTAATCTATTTATTTACCTTATTGCTCTTTTATCCTGCACTACAACGAGCTAATGCAACAAAATGTAGTTCTTATCTGTACTGTAAAGTTCCAATTTGAATGGCAATAAAAAGGAAGTCTAAGTCTAAATTTAAGTCTAATATAGTGATTGATGTAGTATTATTATGTCTGTTAACATTTAAGCTCGAAGACGGCCCTCGTATCAGGCCAAAAAAACAAAGACTGCGCTCTTCAAAAAGCGTACACAAGATAAGATATATCACAGTGTGTGTTTATCAAAGAGAAAAGGTGTTAGTGTTTATGCTGTTTGTTAAAAATGAAAGTAATACAAGCGGATGCGGCAAGCAGAGATGTACATCAAAGCACACGGAGAGCCCCTCAGGAATAATAACAGGTAGCATCCTTGACCCTCAGCCAAAGAATAACAAAAAAAGAGGGGGGGGGGAAGAAATAAAGCATTCATAGGCTGATGCTGGAGCAACGCTTTGATCATCATATCCCCTGTTGCTAACAATGTCGCCATTGAATGACCTCTGAGGTCCCCACTCCCACTATGTTAGCTGACCTCACCGGCCTGGTCAACAGGCAGGGATCGTCAAGAGGACGACTGAAGCAGCACAGTAAAGTCTTTTTGGGGAGAGACCCACACAGACTATTTTCAGAAATGAATGAAAAAAACAAACTAGGTAACGTCATCTCTGTCACACACACACACACACAGTCACACCTCGCTGTGTTCGTAATCCTCCTTTTACGCAACGTATCACCCACCCTGCTCTCCTTTCTGCCCCGCACTCCTCCGTGCCAAATTTAGCTGGCTTATTTCGGCGTGACGTCAATGTTTTCCCAAATGCATCTCACACATTGAATGTACGTACAAGCACAAACATCTCAGGCAAACCAGATGTATGTGAAGTTAAAGGGCGCCTCTAATGCTAACATTGCCACTTGTGTAATAGCGATTGTAGGCCTGTTTTCGAACAAGTTTTAGCACATTTTGAAACGCCAACTTTTAGCTCCAAAATGTGTGCAGGCCTGTATCAGCCAGCTAATGTAACCTACAGAAGGCTGGAGGCATTTTCATATTGCGTGGTATTTGTATTGGCAGCATCACCACCCTGAAATATGATATTTTTGTGCAAAATTAAAAGGAATTATCAAATATACGCTATATTGGCAAAAGTATTTGGCCACCTGCCTTGACTCACATATGAACTTGAAGTGCCATCCCATTCCTAACCCATGGGGTTCAATATTTGCAGCTATTACAGCTTCAACTCTTCTGGGAAGGCTGTCCACAAGGTTGCGGAGTGTGTTTATAGGAATTTCCCACCATTCTTCCAAATGCGCATTGGTGAGGTCACACACTGATGTTGGCCGAGAAGGCCTGTCTCTCAGTCTCCGTTCTAATTCATCCCAAAGGTGTTCTATTGGGTTCAGGTCAGGACTCTGTGCAGGCCAGTCAAGTTCATCCACACCAGACTCTATCCTCTATGTCTTTATGGAGTGAACTGGTACACAGTCATGTTGGAAGAGGAAGGGGCCCGCTCCAAACTGTTCCCACAAGGTTGGGAGCATGGCATTGTCCAAAATATCCTGGAGCATTCAAAGTTCCTTTCACTGGAACTAAGGGGCCAAGGAAAACTCCTGAAAAACAACCCCACACCATAATTCCTCCTCCACCAAATTTCACACTCAGCACAACGCAGTCCGAAATGGACCGTTCTCCTGGCAACCTCCAAACCCAGACTTGTCCATCAGATTGCCAGACGGACAAGTGTGATTCATCACTCCAGAGAACACATCTCCACTGCTCTAGAGTCCAGTGGCGACGTGCTTTACACCACTGCATTCCACGCTTTGCATCGGACTTGGTGATGTATGGCTTAGATGCAGCTGCTCGACCATGGAAATCCATTCCATGAAGCTCTCTGCGTACTGTGCGTGGGCTAATTGGAAGGTCACTTGAAGTTTGGAGCTCTGTAGCAACTGACTGTGCAGAAAGTCTTTGCACTATGCGCTTCAGGATCCGCTGACCCCACTCTGTCAGTTTACGAGGCCTACCACTATGTGGCTGAGTTGCTGTTGTTCCCAAACTCTTCCATTTTCTTATAATAAAGCCGACAGTTGACTTTGCAATATTTAGGAGCGAGGAAATTTCCCGACTGGATTTGTTGCACAGGTGGCCTCCTATGACAGTTCCACGCTGGAATTCACTGAGCTCCTGAGAGCGGCCCATTCTTTCTTAGGACACCTGATTCTGATCATTTGGATGGGTGGACAAATACTTGTGGCAATATGGTGTATCTGCCAGATGCATCTTCGCTTAAAATGGGACAGACCCAGCGAGAGGAGTGCAGTTTGCAGGGATCATTTTAAGGATTACGACTTTGAAGAAGAAGATTTCGGTATGGATGGAAAAACATTTAAAGACTCAAGACCAATGTGATCCCACATATCAGGAGTACCCTTGAGGGGGGAAAGACTGAGACTGGGGCAAAACAGAGAAAGAAAAGCAGACCGGAAAATGAAGGTAAGCCCCTAGCATTCTATTTTGCGTCCTCTTCTACTCAAGTTTTCCCTTTGTCAGGACTCGGACTATGGGTTGTTTGTTTTCCCGAGATGCAATAAAAGTTGGAGCGGACATGGCGTGAAGGTAAGGACATATTTATTTTTACTATAACAAAAAGAACAAACTAAAGGCGTGCACAAGGCGGTGGTACAAACTTGACTATGAAACAAAAACTTACACTTAACGTAGACTAAGGACATGAAACAAAAGAACTGCTAAACGTGACATGAATAAACAAAAACTTACTTGGAACAAGCATGGAAACGATCATGGAACAATGGCATGAAATCAACGCATGAGTGACAAGGGTAACAGCAGACAATGTCGCCAGGCCGACCAACAGAAAAAGACAGGCTTAAATAACAGTGACATGATTGGTGACAGGTGTGTGAGTCCAAACGTGGAACAGGTGAAACTAATGGGTAACCATGGAAACAAAACAAGGGAGTGAACAACCAGGAACTAAAAAGCGTCCAAAAAACAAACAGCACATGGCCAAACAAAAACATGATCAACGCAGACATGACACCCTTAAGATGCTTGGAACATTCTGAAAGAGCATGAGGAAATAGTGAATGCTTTATATTATTTTTTTGCTCAGTTTTAAAGTTATCATTGACCAGGGTGACAAAAGACATGCAATTAAGTGATCAACATAACATAGTTGAAATAGTGGTGGGGTTTAAATGTGTCTTAGGTAGGTACCGTAGTATGTGGGCTTCAATGTGTACAGTAGGAGCATTGGTGCGTGTTGATAATATGAAGTAGTGTTTAACATAATGGGTATGGTTTATGATGTTGTAGTAATCAAATGCAATGGTGGTGTCAGGACCTGTCAGTGCAGGTCAAACTTTGTTTGGTGTTTTTCCTGTGTTGCGTGTTCTGTTCCTGTTGAGCGCTCTTATTTTGGTTCTTCTCCCCGTTTTTTTCTTCAGCCCCGCCTCTGACCACTGATTGTACACGCCTGTCTCTGATTAGTGGTCAAGACACTCACCTGCGTCTGATCCCTAATCAGAGGGCTTTATATGCCGGCCTCACTTCTTAGTGTCTAAATAACTAACGTTTTCTATTCGGGCTCCAGTACTCTGGAATGCCCTCCCGGTAACAGTTAGAGATGCTACCTCAGTAGAAGCATTTAAGTCCCATCTTAAAACTCATTTGTATACTTGAGCCTTTAAATAGACCCCCCTTTTTAGACCAGTTGATCTGCCGTTTCTTTTCTGCTCTGCACCCCCTCTCCTTCGGTGACCACAGATGACGCGCTAGCTGTCCAAAGTCGGAACCCAGGGTGGACCACTCCTCTGTGCATCAGTTGGGGACGTCTCTGCGCTGCTGACCTGTCTCCGCTCAAGATGATCTCCTGCTGGCCCCACTATGGACTGGACTCTCACACTACTATGCTAGATCCACTATGGACTGGACTCTCACACTACTATGCTAGATCCACTATGGACTGGACTCTTACACTACTATGCTAGATCCACTATGGACTGGACTCTCACTGTTATGTTAGATCCACTATGGACTGTACTCTCACAATATTATGCTAGATCCACTCGACGTCCATTGCACCAGTCGCCTAGGGGGGGGTCCCCACATCTGCGGTCCCCTCCAAGGTTTCTCATTGTCATCCCATTGGGTTGAGTTTTTTCTTGCCCTGATGTGGGATCTGAGCCGAGGATGTCGTTGTGGCTTGTGCAGCCCTTTGAGACACTCGTGATTTAGGGCTATATAAGTAAACATTGATTGATTGATTGACTGATTAGTGGGTGCTGGATCATTGTTGATTTGCACATTTTCATGTATTTGTGTATTACGAGTTGCTGCTTGCCTGGTTTGCTTTGTATTTTTGGCTTCCACGTGTATACATTTTTGTGTGAACTCCCAGCTCCACTAGTTTTTGGTTTTTGTCCTTTAAAATATGTTTTAACGCTACACTGTCTGCGACGCAAACCTGACAGTCAGTCTTGTGCAGGGCTTTTTAATTAAATTGTTTTGGGGGCCACATTTCCAGAGAAATAAGGACCAGAGGGACGGACTTCTCTATTCACTATTAATTGTGTGAATGCTTTGGAGCATTCACACATATGGTTTTCTACACCAAAATGCATTTATTTATTCAACTTCAACTTCTTCTTCCACATTTTTCACTCGATTCAAACCGTTCCAACTTCAAACTGTTCAGCCTATTCGGGAATCGATTGATCAGAAATTCCCATGGCAAATTCCAAAAATTCCCAGATTTCCCAGAATTTCAGGTTTTCCGGGACATTTTTCCCATTCAAAATGAATTGGCCATTTTGTTAAACTTCCACCATTTCCACATTTTTAACCGATTCAAACCATTCCTTCTTCAACATATTCCACTCATCCTGGACATTCAAAATCACATTTTTTCAAGTTCAAAAAAATTCCAGGAATTCCGAAAATTCCCGTTTTGTCAAACCCTTTTTTCTGGCGAATACTCCTTCCACATTTTTCAACCCACTTTAACCGTTCCACCGTCCAAATATTCCTCTTAATCAGGACGAAAAACAAAGTAATTTTTCGAACCGGAAAAATCCCCGGTTTTCCTGAAATTCCAGGGATTCCTTAATACCATTTCTCAATTAAAAATGTTACTACTTCAACATTTCTCGACCGATTTGAAAAATTCCAACGGCAACCATTTCAAGTCATTCAGACCATTCAAATTTTCAAAAAAATTCCCGCTTTTCCTGAAATTACCAAATTTTTGGGAAATTCCCATTGAAATGAATGGGACATTCTTCAAAGTTCCAAAACTCCCACATTTTTCATCTGATTCAAACTGTTCCAACATCAAAATATTCAGCCTGTTTGGGAATTGTGTGGTCTACTTCAACAATTGTAACAAAATTCCAGGATTTCAGTTAAACTTCAGCATGTGAGCATTCACAAGCAAATCCTTCAGGAATTGCCTCATCTAGTTTTGTATATTCTTGAGAATAGTCAAGTATCTTCTATATGAAATCAATCGTGGGCCAGTCTGGTGTCATTTCCAGTCTGGATGAGGATCTTGGGCGGCCAGTTAAGTAGCGCTGGTCTAGTGAGTGCGGTCAATATGTTGCAGCCCTTTTCTCACCGGAAGTTGAGGAACTTTAAGGTCCTGGACCTATAAGTTATGTAAGTAGTAAGGTTGTCCCGATACGAATATTTTGGTACCGGTACCATAATGTATTTCGATACTTGGATATTTTTCAAAATAAAAGTGTCCACAAAAAATATAATTATTGGCTTCATGTTTTAACAGCAAATGTTATGGTACATTAAACATATGTTTCTTAGAGCACTCAAAGAACAATTTTAGAAGATTGAAATATAAATTAAAAGGCAATAATAAACACATTGGGCTTTTCTTATTGCATTCGAAAAACAATTTACAATTTTACATATTACATATAGTCTGCTATAATCTAGGAATAGGTTAGAATAGAAAATAAAGCGTTTTTGACATTTTTAAATGCTTCATGATTTACGGTTGCTACTCTTGGTCTGTGCTTTGAAGGAGAACTGCATTTTTTTTGGAATCTAACATGAAAAAAGAACTAGGTGGCTAGCAATGCAGCTAATGGGAGCAATCAATTCTACCTCTAAATCACTTTAAAAATGCATTTAAAAAAAACAACAATACTTCATTTACATTCCGTAACCTGTATAATAACCAAGCTGTTGGGACATTGTTATTGTAAGACCGGACACTGACGAACAATTTTTCTATCGTAGTAACACATCGGCGTCCGTCTGCTCCAATGTCTCACTCTTCTTTCGTGCTCACTTCTATAAGCAGCAGTATGTTTAGCTTTAAACGTATAAAGTTGTAAATCCTCATTTGTCTAAAAAGAGTAATTTTCGTTGTTTGTTACCAAATCTGCCATGATTAGAAGACACGCTCGTGTTTGATACCGGATGTACGAACACGCATGTTGTCCGAAGTCAGACGTGTGCTGCTATGGAAACAATGAAACAGAAATCAACGCGCAGAATAAATCAGTCTCGGAAATTATTATTAAAATAATTATCAAAATACAGTAAATATTGAACATATTACATATTGTTATGAACGTGTCTGTTACTACAATATAAATATACTTGCAGTGTGTATATAAAATGTTGGAGGGTTTTGAAGTTGTTTTAGAGGCTTTGAAGGCTACATTAGCTGCATCTTCCAAGCATGTTTTATCATCTTTAAAATTAAAAAACAAAAACAAATGAGTTCTTGTCTTTATAATGATTGTAAACGATAGGCAAAATCCAAAAAAAGTGCAGTTCCCATTTAAGACAAACATTATAGGTAAATACTAAAAATACTACGGCTAAAACTGTACAGATAAGACATGTAGCATGAGGTAACACACCCATTGTTAAAGATAAAACACAAATTGTAGGAATTTGTAACAACAATTCAGTAATTTCACAAACGGCCTGAAACAAATGGCCCACTTGTTCATTCATTCAATGTCTGTAACATTAAATTTGACGGGGCGCAGGCTAGACTCTGGAGGCTACGTTAGCTGTTATCTGAACACTCTGAACAAGTCACTAATTAAAAAAGTCACCAGTTCATTGTAGAGTAATTGTATTATGTCACATTCAAGTTCTACTTGGTAATTAATAATTACTGTATAAATATTAAATAATATTATTAATAATGAGTAATTACTGACTATCTGAACAATGACCTTCGTCAGATGCTCATAATGAATAATAACTATGAGCATCTGTCGAAGGTCTGTTACGTTATCAGGATGTGTTCAATGTGGTCTTGTAAAATGTGTTATTAGTAGCTTAAATACAAAAAAGTTAAGACAACTAATAATACATCATTTACATAATAATACTCTGACTGGTTAAGTGGTTGACTGTTAAAAAAAAGGAAACCAATTGGGTGTACCACACCAGGTCCCATCAAGAACACTAAAAAATAAGAACATTGAATGGGGGCCATGAATGGAGGAGAGGGGACCACACCGATATTCTTTCAGGGGCCCCAGAATTCCTAGCAACAGTCCTGTGTAGTAGTATTAAATGTTGTGGCAATGGATAATGTAAAGTAGTTGTTGATACAGTGGGTGGGGTTTTAATATGGAGTTATATAGTTGGTGGGGATATTTTCAAGCAATATTGTGTCAGTGGATAATATGAAGCAGTGGTAAATATATTAGGTTTCGTATCTAGCAGTGGTTGTTATGGTGGGTGGGGTTCAATATATTGTGTTCGATTATATAGCATGTAGATTTGTAGAATTTCATTTTGTGGGGTGGGTGTGTTGTACAGCTTAAGGTATTTTTCTTTTACTTTGTTTGTTTGTTTTTGTTTATTTGAAGGGCAATGTGCAGTTACATTAAAAAGATGGCTGCACCAGAGTTAACATCATGCTAATTTCCACCTGAAGTCCGAGTACTGAATAATACAACAGGGGGTTGTAGTTATTATAGTTTGTGAGGTTTGATGTGTAGTAGTAGGTACTATAAGGGCTGTGGAAAATGCATAGTGGTTAATACTGTATAGTGGTTGGGGTTTAATATTGTGTGGTGGTTCAATTTATAGAAGGAGCTGATATAACGGGTTGGGTTTAACAAATTGTATAGTCCTCCATATTAAAAATACAGGCGTCTGATTGGCTGCTGAGGTAGAGCGGTGAGAACGGCACACTCACCATAGAATGTTCAGCTTCTAAGGTTTTATATCCTTTTTTTTTTTTTTTTTTAATTTCCATTAACAAAAACATACTTTCATCATGTAAGATATCCACTTTATTCTCAGCTTTCATCTGCCGGCGCACGACAATGTCTATTGCTTTTCCATTCAACTGTACCATATTGTAATAAGCAGGGCCGCAGCAGCGTGACAGATGTAAGGCAAGTGACCTATGAGCTGAGGCACTGATGGGCTGATCATTTCCTCCCTGACAGGAAATGATCTTATTTGCACAGAGCTGCCGCCGCACCGCACTGACGTTCATCTTGGACAAACCCGTGGCTCTGACCGGAACGTTCTACGCAGTCCACTGTGTACACCAGGCCTGGGCAATTATTTTGACTCGAGAGGCCAAATTTACAGAAAAAAATGTGCCTATTCATTTTTAGGAACACTAATACAAAACCTCACAATAATGTCTGATTGAATGCTATGACAGACCGCCTTAAATGGAATGGAATTGTAATTTTTTTTACTGAATGAGACACCCAGAATGTACATGAAAATAAAGAAAGCGGGATTTACAATATTAACTATGAACGATAAAACACTGAATATTGACAACATATGAACGTCACACCCCCTCTCAATCGACATATTTTAAAGATCTAAAAAAAATATTTGGGAATATCCGGCGGGCCAGATTGAAATGCTTAACGGGCCGCATGCGGCCTCCAGGCCTTAATTTGCCCAGATCTGGTGTACATGATGTAATACCACATATCCTCTCTGATTGAGAGTTAAGTCGAGCAGCGCTAGCCAACGAGCTAAAAGTCAAGCGCTGTCAGCTCATCGTGAAGCGCAGCTCTGAAAGCATTGGGGGAGTGACGTCTACACAACGTACAATCTACCTGCCATCCATCACACGTACAAACACTTCACATTTAGTACACACACCTACTGTATATACTGCATTATTTACTATTTTGTTCTATTGTTCCATTTTCGTGCACATCTCCATACAGTTGCTGCACCCCCTAATGCCACCACCCCCTTTTTTTTTTTTTTGCCAAATAAGATATGAATAATTCATCCCCGAAGAGAGATGTCAGGCACTTGATTATACTTTCTAAACATTTATTTCCCTCCACTGCTCTTGTCACATTCTTTTTAACCTTGCACGGCGTGGTCAGAAGTTGTAAGCATTAATATAGTTTTGATTAAGTACTGAGAGGATGGCTTTGTTCTGTACATGTCACTACCTTACTTGTATTACTGTTAGATTGGCATTAAGAGTTGCTACATTTTCTATAATAATGCAGATCCTATTGAGAAAATGGTGACATAAGACCAAAATGGATATGCTGCACAATTACTGGTCAGAATAATATACCATATTGTCCAGACTAGTGTTGTCCCGATACTAGAGATGTCCGATAAATGCTTTAAAATGTAATATCGGAAATTATCGGTATCGTTCTTTTTATTATCGGTATCGTTTTTTTATTTTTTTATTTTATTAAATCAACATAAAAAACACAAGATACACTTACAATTAGTGTACCAACCCAAAAAACCTCCCTCCCCCATTTACACTCATTCACACAAAAGGGTTGTTTCTTTCTGTTATTAATATTCTGGTTCCTACATTATATATCAATATATATCAATACAGTCTGCAAGGGATACAGTCCGTAAGCACATATGATTGTGCGTGCTGCTGGTCCACTAATAGTACTAACCTTTAACAGTTAATTTTACTCATTTTCATTAATTACTAGTTTCTATGTAACTGTTTTTATATTGTTTTACTTTATTTTTTATTCAAGAAAATGTTTTTAATTTATTTATCTTATTTTATTGTTTTATTTTTTTTAAAAAGGACCTTATCTTCACCATACCTGGTTGTCCAAATTAGGCATAATAATGTGTTAATTCCACGACTGTATATATCGGTATCGGTTGATATCGGTATCGGTAATTAAGAGTTGGACAATATCGGAATATCGGATACCAGCAAAAAGCCATTATCGGACATCCCTACCCGATACCAATATTTTGGTACCGGTACCAAAATGTATTTTGATACTTTTCGGTTGTTTTCGACACTTTTCTAAATAAAGGGGACCACAAAAAATGGCATTATTGGCTTTATTTTAACAAAAAATCTTACGGAACATTAAACATATGTTTCTTATTGCAAGTTTGTCCTTAAAAAAATAAATATTGAACATACAAGACAGCAGTAAGTACGCAAACACAGGCTCCATATTGAGTCATTTATCATTCTATTATTTTGTCAAAATTATTAAGGACAAGTGATAGAAAATGAATTATTAATCTACTTGTTCATTTAATGTTAATATCTGGTTATTTTCTGTTTTAACATGTTCTATCTGCACTTCTGTTAAAATTTAATAATCACTTATTCTTCTGTTGTTTGGATACTTTACATTAGTTTTGGATGATAACAAATTTGGGTATCAATCCGATACCAAGTAGTTACAGGATCATACACTGATCATATTCAAAGTCCTCTTGTGACCAGGGACATATTTCCTGAGTTTATAAACATCATATACATTTTAAGAAAACGAAAGAAGATTTTGTGATGCTAAAAAATATCGATGTAATCATAGTAGTCTCGACTAGATACGCTATAGTACTTGGTATCAATACAGTGGATGTTAGGTGTAGATCCACCTATGGAACTACGGTGTGTAATGAAGCATGTTTAGCTATTCTTGTCCTGCAGGGATGATACTTGTAAGAAACGTACTTTATTTGTCGCCATGGAGGCGAGGATTAGTGATTTAGAAGTAGCTAAAACACTGCAGACTGGGGCTGGACGTTAGCCGCTAGCTAGCTAGCCATGTCTTAAAGCACCTCTTCCTGTTAGGATTAGGGTTAGGGGAACTTTTTGACCGGTACTTTTTAGAGGCGGTATAGTACCTAGAGATGTCCGATAATATCAGGCTGCCGATATTATCGGCAGATAAATTCTTTAAAATGTAATATCGGAAATTATCGGTATCGGTTTCAAAAAGTTAAATTTATGACTTTTTAAAACGCCGCTGTATGGTGTGGTACACGGGCGTAGGGAGAAGTACAGAGCGCTAATAAACCTTAAAGGCACTGCCTTTGCGTGCCGGCCCAATCACATAATATCTATGGCTTTTCACACACACAAGTGAATGCAATGCATAATTGGTCAATAGCCATACAGGTCACACAGAGGGTGGGTGACCGTATAAACAACTTTAACACTGTTACAAATATGCGCCACACTGTGAACCCACACCAAACAAGAATGACAAACACATTTCGGGAGAACATCCACAGCGTAACATAACATAAACACAACAGAACAAATACCCAGAACACCTTGCAGCACTAACTCTTCCGGGACGCTACAATATACCCCCCCCCCCCCCCCCCCCCCGCTACCCCGCTACCCCATACCCTCCCCCGACAATATCGGAATATCGGAGATCGGCAAAAAAGCCATTATCGGACATCTCTAATAGTACCAAATATGATTCTTTAGTATCGCGGAACTATACTAATACCGGTATTCCGTACAACCCTAGTCCAGACTTTTCTACGCTTCAAAAGGTTGCGGCTAATTCATGGATTTTTCTTCGCTAACGGCCAAAATGTTTTGTATTCAACAAATAGTTTTCATAAAACAGAGACACCGAAAAGGTGTGTTATTGTTTGTGCTATGGCGCTATCTTTTGGACAAGTTTGCTCACTGGTGCTGCTGGTTATAAAATGTACTTCTGGTTTTATGCCTTGAACCGGAAGTATACCCCGTTTTATCTACTATTTGAATGTCTGCCCGAAATAATTTGGCATTCATCACTCCAAGCAACGTTTGTAAGTTTTAAAATATCAGTAAAACAAGTCATACTTACTAAACCGTCCCGTGTGTGATGTCTGTAGGTGTGTTTTCATGTATATTTATACATGCTATTGTAATGTAATCAAGATAGCATTGTTAGCATTAGCCTTTATGCTAACACGTTTACAAGTGTCTGTGTTAGTATTATTAATTTACATTGGAATAATTTTTGTATTGTTTCAGTTTTGTAAATTCACCAAAATGTCACTGTGGAGTTATCTGTTTAGCTGATTGGAGAGCTAGCTTCCGCAGCTAGTGTGTCCATGACGATGACTTCGGTTTTGTTTGATCAGCTGTCATGTGACAAGCACTGTTTGGAAACAATTAAGGTATGTAAATATACATTTACAAAATCTGTATTACCGGTATATATCTGCGGCTTAAGGTCCGGTGCGGCTAATATATGTAAAAAAGTATTTTTTTCTAAAATGTGTTGGGTGCTGACTAAATACCGCTCTATAGCTCGGAATCGAAAATACTGACATTCCACGACATAGTGAATTTGCAAACAGCTAAAATTATGCACAAAGCAAACTACAATCTGCTAACCCAAGAATATACAACAATTCTTAGAGAAAATTTTAATTTATAA
Source organism: Entelurus aequoreus (assembly GCF_033978785.1). Classification (NCBI taxonomy): domain Eukaryota; kingdom Metazoa; phylum Chordata; class Actinopteri; order Syngnathiformes; family Syngnathidae; genus Entelurus; species Entelurus aequoreus. Next base: position 24,882,003 of record NC_084732.1, read on the forward strand.
CATTTGTATGCACGTACAACACTTAAGACCTTCAGTATATCAGTATGTGGAATTAAATTATGGCATGGATTAAGTAAAGAAATCAAACAATGTACAAATATAATCCACTTCAAGAAACTCTTCACACTTAAAGTATTCACAAAGTACAAAGAAGATGAACCATGATAAACATTCTAAATGTATTTCATCCATCCATTCATTTTCGAGATAATCTTATTTATCTCTCCATATTAAATATAACTTACTTCACTAATTATTATTTATTTATTTATTTTGGAGTATATTGTGAATAAACTGAGAACAGGAATTGAACAAAAGTATTAGCAACTGCTATGTAAAGGAAAAAAGGTAGGATTAAATAAAGTCTGCTTCTTCCTACTCATTTTCAAACATGTTGAATAGAGAAACTGGAAATTGTGATGTATCATGTTGTATACTTGCATGTTCGAAATAAACAAAGTCAACTCAACTCAACTCAAGTACCGTAATTTCCGGACTATAAGCCGCACCTGACTATAAGCCGCACCAGCTAAATTTAGGGGAACATACAGATTGCTCCATATATAAGCCGCACCCGACTATAAGCCGCAGGGTTTTGATGTGTAATTAGCGTAGTATATAGGGGTTCCTGCTACCACGGAGGGGATTGTCGGGACAGAGATGACTGTTTGGGAACGCAAAGCGTCCCATTTATTAACAATAAATCTTTCAATCATTCAATCAAACTTTCACATCTTTGACATGGCGAACAGCATTCGTGCAGAGTACAAATAATACAACGGTGCAAAGTAATACAAAGTGCTCACCTGTACGTTATCAAAATAACCAGCCTACCGGTATATGAAAAGTCAGTCTTTAATCATTGTGTCATCGTCTTCCTCCTGCGTACTAAAACCACCGAAATCCTCTTCGTCGGTGTCGGAGAAGAACAGGCCGTAAATAAGCCGCACCCTTGTATAAGCCGCAGGGACCAGAACGAGGGGAAAAAGTAGCGGCTTATAGTCCGGAAATTACGGTACGATAATTACCGTCTTGCAATCTAAATTTTAGTTACTTGCCATATTTTTCATACTATAATAATCACGGCAGGCTCTAAATGTATCTTAATATCATATAAACAGAGTAGCATTATTCTGTTAAGAAAATATGTTCCCACTTTTGAACAAAATGCAACGCCTGAGAAGTAACTGGCTTTTATGAGGGGCCGTTAGGGACATTATTCAGAATTACCTCTTACATACACTACTGAAATGCTCTCACATAAACAACTGAAATGTTTTTCTCTCACACACACTAATGAAACACTCTTATACACACAACTGACACACTCTTATACACACTACTGAAATGCTCTCACATAAACTGAATAATGTCCCTAACGGCCCCTCATAAGAATGTGTGTGCTCAACACATACGCCAAGTTAACTTTCGGTCTCGATCTCCGCCAAGGCGAAGCTTCAAGATGGACAAAATAATGTGTTGAGAGCGACAATTTTCAGAGAAGGCTCTGGACTTTAGACAGCTATGTCCTCTCTCCAGTATTGTTATTGTTTGTATTTACTCCTTTGCATAGAATACATTGTTAATCTTTAATTGTAGTCACCTCTTGTTATTTGGACAGCCTTGGAACAAAATAATCTGGAGGGAGGGTCCCAATAACACAACTGTCTATATCAGGGGTATCAAACTCATTTTAGATGGGGGGCCACATGGAGAAAAATCTACTCCCAAGTGGGCCGGACTGGTAAAATCACGGCACAATAACTTCAAAATAAAGACAACTTCAGATTGTTTTCTTAGTTTAAAAATAGAACAAGCACATTCTGAAAATGTACAAATCATAATGTTTTTGTTTTTTCACCCTTATATGTTGCGGTTAATAGTTTTCTATCTGTATTTGTCGTTATTTATACTTTCTGAATAAATTATGTGATAATGTTCATCAGTCAACTCGTTGGTGTTAATTTTCAATCTACCAAGATAAAAAAATATTATCAAAATGAAATTACAGGATGTTATTTATGTAGTTTGCTCAATTTCCTCGACTGGTGCACTAACATCATGTGGTTTATTTTATTTTACATATGTAGTACAATCTACAAAGATACAAAGAATTGCTATTTCGCCATCTAGTGGACACATTTAGAACAGCAGTTTATTTCATTCAAAAATGTTGGCTCATTTTTATACTTAGCAAACTCATCCCGCGGGCCGGCTAAAACCTTTTCGGGCCGTACGTTTGACAGCCCTCGTCAATATGTTATTATTTATTTATCTGAGCTCACATTTTTTCTCACTTGTGTGTTTTTCATTTTGCTTATTATGTAAAAAAACTACTACTACTACCACTGCTACTACGACTACATTGGTTCCATAATATTACTGGTTTTATTACACATAAGTGATTATGCAAAAATATTAAATATACCAATATAGTCTATTAATGGTAATATTAATAGTTGTATTAATATTAGAAATTGTGCATATTAATAATAATAATATAATTTTTTTATGCACAACGTATCCTGTCAATTTTAGATTCTTAAATATTTCAACATATATTGTTTGTTGTGTAAAAATACAAAATTTCATGCAAATTATTATGATATAATTATTCGCCTTTCATGTTAATATTTGATTGATAAATATTATGTTGGCATTTATTGTTTAAATCAAGAAATACAATTACAAACCCTGTTTCCATATAAGTTGGGAAATTGTGTTAGATGTAAATATAAAAGGAATACAATGATTTGCAAATCATTTTCAACCCATATTCAGTTGAATATGCTACAAAGACAACATATTTGATGTTCAAACTGATAAACATTGTTTTTGTTGCAAATAATCATTAACTTTAGAATTTGATGCCAGCAACACGTGACAAAGAAGTTGGGAAAGGTAGCAATAAATACTAAAAAAGTTAAGGAATGCTCATCAAACACTTATTTGGAACATCCCACAGGTGAACAGGCAAATTGGGAACAGGTGGGTGCCATGATTGGGTATAAAAGTAGATTCCATGAAATGCTCAGTCATATACAAACAAGGATGAGGCGAGGGTCACCACTTTGTCAACAAAGCAAATTGTTGAACGGTTTAAGAAAAACCTTTCTCAACCAGCTATTGCAAGGAATTTAGGGATTTCACCATCTACGGTCCGTAATATCATCAAAGGGTTCAGAGAATCTGGAGAAATCACTGCACGTAAGCAGCTAAGCCTGTGACCTTCGATCTCTCAGGCTGTACTGCATCAACAAGCGACATCAGTGTGTAAAGGATATCACCACATGGGCTCAGGAACACTTCAGAAACCCACTGTCAGTAACTACAGTTGGTCGCTACATCTGTAAGTGCAAGTTAAAACTCTCCTATGCAAGGCGAAAACCGTTTATCAACAACACCCAGAAACGCAGTCGGCTTCGCTGGGCCTGAGCTCATCTAAGATGGACTGATACAAGGTGGAAAAGTGTTCTGTGGTCTGACGAGTCCACATTTCAAATTGTTTTTGGAAACTGTGGACGTCGTGTCCTCCGGACCAAAGAGGAAAAGAACCATCCGGATTGTTATAGGCGCAAAGTTGAAAAGCCAGCATCTGTGATGGTATGGTGGTGTATTAGTGCCCAAGACATGGGTAACTTACACATCTGTGAAGGCACCATTAATGCTGAAAGGTACATACAGGTTTTGGAGCAACATATGTTGCCATCCAAGCAACGTTACCATGGACGCCCCTGCTTATTTCAGCAAGACAATGCCAAGCCACGTGTTACAACAGCGTGGCTTCATAGTAAAAGAGTGCAGGTACTAGACTGGCCTGCCTGTAGTCCAGACCTGTCTCCCATTGAAAATGTGTGGCGCATTATGAAGCCTAAAATACCACAACGGAGACCCCCGGACTGTTGAACAACTTAAGCTGTACATCAAGCAAGAATGGGAAAGAATTCCACCTGAGAAGTTAAAAGAATGTGTCTCCTCAGTTCCCAAACGTTTACTGACTGTTGTTAAAAGGAAAGGCCATGTAACACAGTGGTGAACATGCCCTTTCCCAACTACTTTGGCACGTGTTGCAGCCATGAAATTCTAAGTTAATTATTATTTGCAAAAAAAAAAAAAAGTTTATGAGTTTGAACATCAAATATCTTGTCTTTGTAGTGCATTCAATTGAATATGGGATGAAAAGGATTTGCAAATCATTGTATTCCGTTTATATTTACATCTAACACAATTTCCCAACTCATATGGAAACGGGGTTTGTACATTACGTACAGCGATCAAGCATACAAACTAAGAAATAATAATGTAATACATTTGAATAAAAATAATGACTATATTACAATAATAATCATAAAATTTGTTTATATATTTTTTAAATGAGTTGGAAAAAAATCTCCCAGTAGTCAGTGGTTAATGTCTTTGTCGTTACTATTCAAGTCTTCACACAAAAGTTAGTATTGAATGCGGAGTCCTTGTGGGCACTTTAAGGAGCCTAAACTGGGCTGTAAACACTATATGGCAGACTGGGGAATGAAGGGAAAACGTGTTAAATTACTGCCATCAGTCAGGTTTGGACTAATGAGGAGGAAGATCCTTTTACTGTTAGGCAGAATCAGACTTAAGCTCCTCGACTTGTTGACAGCTGTGTTCTTAGGTTGATTGTATCCTATAAACCAGTGGTTCTCAACCTTTTTTCAGTGATGTACCCCCTGTGAACATTTTTTTAATTCAAGTACCCCCTAATCAGAGCAAAACATTTTTGGTTGAAAAAAAGAGATAAAGAAGTAAAATACAGCACTATGTCATCAGTTTCTGATTTATTAAATTGTATAACAGTGCAAAATATTGCTCATTTGTTGTGGTATTTCTTGAACTATTTGGAAAAAAGATATAAAAATAACTAAAAACTTGTTGAAAAATAAACAAGTGATTCAATTATAAATAAAGATTTCTACACATAGAAGTAATCATCAACTTAAAGTGCCCTCTTTGGGGATTGTAATAGAGATCCATCTGGATTCATGAACTTAATTCGAAACATTTCTTCACAAAAAAAGAAATCTTTAACATCAATATTTTTGGAACATGTCCACAAAAAATCTAGCTGTCAACACTGAATATTGCATTGTTGCATTTCTTTTCACAGTTCTTTTTGACAGACATTTTTAAAAAATCTCACGTACCCCTTGGCATACCTTCAAGTACCCCCATTTGAGAACCACTGCTCTAAACAACGCAAGCACGCTTTTATGGGGTTTTTTTCCACTCTTGGATCAAATTCAACCAACATTTTGAAAACATTTTATTAACTACACACGATGGCACCAGCTTCATAGGTAGTATAATGAGGATGGTCAGCATCCAGAAGCTTTATTTACCTTTGTGGGCTGCTTTAAATTGTCGGCTGCAATACTCAGACTAATGTGTGATACACTTGCTATATTGTTGTTGACATTAAACTCATCAGAGCTAATAATGCTCTTTACCGCTACTGCAACATTGGTTATAATGCTGACGGGTTGTGCAAAATAACTTAATCAGAAATGTGGTCAAAGACAGTCACGTTTTCTTTTTAACTTTTTTTTGCACTTTAAATCAATACTAAGATCATAATAAAAAAGTTTTTACAGAGTTTTGTGACTATATGCCTGTAAGTAGGAATGCATTTGCTGGTTTGTCCATTCTGTTTCTTTGAAATCTCATTTGTTAAATGTTTATACAAGTTTAAAACGACTGTGATGTTATTTTTCAGTTAGCCTGTCAATGGGGTTGAGCATTGTATGTTAGCATCAAGCTAGCGGCATGAGAGCCAAACTTTATCTTAAATATTTGCATTGCTTTCTTTATTCCAGTTTATACCAAACTCTATTGTTGAATTAACATAATTTGTACATGTGTATATCAATGTACTTTCCTTTGTGTGCTTGGTTTTACAACAACTTCAATCAAATGGGAAGTTGTTCATCTCTAATTTAAAGGACTGTTTACCTATCTACCAAACTAAACTCCAACATTCAGGGAGAGCAGTAATATATGTTAAAAATAAAACCCAACAAAAAACATAAGCTGGTATTATATTGTAGTAATAAAATAAGCAAAAATAATTGAAAAAAAATATATATATATATAACAAAAAAAAAAAATGTTGACATTAATAATTAATAACATAGATTTGTCTTTAAATATACCATTTATTTATCATGTGTAATAGGCAATTATGCAAATGAAATGATGTCATCGTGATACCGCACCCCCCGGTCGCCAATTGATTCCCGATCTGTGGGAAACACTTAATGAGTTGTTTCCAATTAGCATCCTCTTTGCGGTTTAAGTAAACAAATCAGCTATATTGAGATCATTTATGTGAAATGTTTAACTAATATCTCTAAGGACCCGTTTACACTGCACACCAAATCAGATTTTTTGCCCTCAAGTATGTCCATCCATCCATTTTTTACCGCTTGTCGCCACCTCATCGCAGGGCCAACACAGATAGACAGACAACATTCACACTCACATTCACATTCACACACTAGGGCCATGTCTGTATATATGTATGTACTGTATGTATATATATATATATATATATATATATATATATATATATATATATATATATATATATATATATATATATATATATATGTATATATATATATATATGTATATAATGTATATATATATATATATATATATATATATATATATATATATATATATATATATATATATATATATATATATATATATATATAGTGTATGTACATATATATATGTACATATATGTATATATTTACATATAGTGTATATGTACAGTATATATAGTGTGTATATATATATACATACACACACACACACATATATATATATATATATAGATATATACATATACTGTACATATATACACACATATATACATATACATATACATATGTACACATACATACATAGATATGTATACACAAACATACATGTATACATACATATATATGTAAAGTGAAGTGAATTATATGTATATAGCGCATTTCTCTAGTGAAACCCATTATCTAAGTTACATTTAAACCAGTGTGGGTGGCACTGGGAGCAGGTGGGTAAAGTGTCTTGCCCAAGGACACAACGGCAGTGACTAGGATGGCGGAAGCGAGGATCAAACCTGGAACGGCCGCTCTACCAACCAGGCCACGCCTCCCTCCCTCATACATACATACATAAGAACTTACAGGAACTGGAGGCGTTTTGCCAAGAAGAATGGGCCGCTTTGCCATCTGAGAAAATAAAAAACCTTATCCACAACTACCACAAAAGACTTCAAGCTGTCATTGATGTTAAAGGGGGCAATACACGGTATTAACATCTGGGGTATGTACACTTTTGATCAGGGTCATTTGGGTACTTTCATTTGTCATTTTGATTTGAAAAGAGTAAACACAGTTGTTTGCCAATAAATAGCTTCACCCAACCATTAACCATGAGTGGAAGAAAAGTTTTTGTGTTATCATTCATTTTCTCTAAAGAATGGCCAATAAATCATAAATTCTCCCTGGGTATGTAAACTTATGAGCACAAATATATACAGTTGTGCTCATAAGTTTACATACCCTGGGAGAATCCCTCCCCTGTTATTAATATTGTAGTTCCTACATTATATATCAATATATATCAATACAGTCTGCAAGGGATACAGTCCGTAAGCACACATGATTGTGCGTGCTGCTGGTCCACTAATAGTACCAACCTTTAACAGTTAATTTTACTCATTTTCATTGATTACTAGTTTCTATGTAACTGTTTTTATATTGTTTTACTTTCTTTTTTATTCAAGAATTTTTTTTTAATTTATTTATCTTATTTTATTTTATTATTTTTTTTAAAAAGGACCTTATCTTCATCATACCTGGTTGTCCAAATTAGGCATAATAATGTGTTAATTCCACGACTGTATATATCGGTATCGGTTGATATATACATATATATATATATATATATATATATATATATATATATATATATATATATATATATATATATATATATATATATATATATATATATATATATATATATATATATATATATGTATATATATATATATATATATATATATATAACTATATATATATATATATATATATATATATATATAGTTATATATATATATATATATATATATATATATATATATATATATATATATATATATAGTTATATATATATATATATATATATATATATATATGTCTTAATTGGATTATCAAAAAAAAAAAAAAAAAAATAGTGCTTCATACCGTGGTAGAGCGTAATATGTACGTGTGGGAAAAAATCACAAGACTATTTCATCTCTACAGGCCTGTTTCATGAGGGTTTCCTCAATCATCAGGAGATTGATGATTGAGGAAACCCTCATGAAACAGGCCTGTAGAGATGAAATAGTCTTGTGATTTTTTCCCACACATACATATATATATATATATATATATATATATATACATATATATTTATACACACACACACACACACACACACACACACACACACACACACACACACACACACACACACACACACACACATTTTACACATTTGTAGTTTACATAAGTGAGTGGAAAAGAACGCTAACGTAGCTCCACGCTGATGTCTGTGTCTCCTCTACTTAATAGCCATAAAGACATTACAACCCTAACAAATATTTTAAACTAAATCAGTGGTCCTTAAACTTTTTTTTCACCAAGTACCACCTCAAAAAACACTTGGCTCTCCAAGTACCACCATAATGACCAAAATTAAAATACAGTAGTGTGGTAGACCTAAATATTCATTAAAAACAAGGCAGAGGTTATATTTAACAAGTATATTAAATATATTTGGCCACTGTAACATTACACACCGATTGAACAGTAACACTGTGTTTGAATATTTAATTAGGTGATTCTTTGGCTTACCACTAGATCAGGGGTGTCAAACTAATTTTAGCTCAAGGGCCGCATAGAGAAAAATCTGTACAGACGCGGGCCGGACTATTAAAATCATGGCATTAAAACAAAAAAATAAAGAAAACTTCAGATTGTTTTCTTTGTCTTACTTTGACCAAAAATAAAACAAACACATTCTGAAAATATTACAATAAAAACATAGAAAAAAACACAGGCAGCGGTAAAGTTTAGATCCATGAAGGAAAGAAGAAAGTGAATGAATGTTTATAACTGAATAAAATTACAAATGTGTTTTCTTTTGTATAATTTTTTTTAATGAATCAAGTAACGTTTTTTTTCCGAAAACAATACAGAATGTGAGATACAACAGGATAATGCATATGTGGAGGGGGGCGTGGCCTGCGGGCCTGCAGCGGAACGGGGTGTGCCAGGACCGGCTTCGAAGTCAGCGACAGGTGCGTAGATGGCCTAGGTGGGCCTGATTATCTAATCACCTGTCGCTCTGTTTAAGCAGCAGCCTGGAGGAGAGTGTTAGTTGGAGCTGGCGTGAGAGCGAGAGCGTGCCTTTCACCGTCACATAAAGACAATTGCTGGAAAGCAACCAAGAGACTTGAGTGAAAAATAAAACCATATTGAACCTGAATCGGGCTATGATGTCGGTGCTTGGTGGTCCAAAGAACCCACTGGGGGGCAACCTCCACAGCATACATTTATCATTTGTTTTCAAAACGGTTACAAAAATGTGGGACCCAAAAATTTACTGTGGGACCCAATTTTTATGACTTGATGGGGTCCCTGGGAAAATTCCTAGCGTCAACACTGATGGAGTATTGGTGCGTGCAAAACAGCAGCAGGCGGCTGTGGCCTGCGGGCCGGTTCTAATACTAATCAAATATCATCCCGGGGGCCATAGATAATTCATCCGCGGTCCAGGGGCCTTGACTTTGACACGCCTGCAGAAGTATTGGTACACCATTGAATCCAATACAAAAAAGCTCTGTTTTCATCTCAAAATTCCACAGTACTCTGGACATCTGTGTTGGTGAATCTTTTGCAATTTGTTTAATGAACAATGAAGACTGCAAAGAAGAAAGTTGTAGGTGGGATCGGTGTATTAGCGGCTGGCTGTAGCAACACAACCAGGAGGACTTTGACTTGCATAGCAGACGCGCTAGCCGACGCTAGCCGACGCTAGCCGCCGACCGCACGGATGATCGGGTGAAGTCCTTCGTCCTTCCGTCGATCGCTGGAACGCAGGTGAGCACGGGTGTTGATGAGCAGATGAGGGCTGGCTGGCGTAGGTGGAGCGCTAATGTTTTTATCATAGCTCTGTGAGGTCCCATTGCTAAGTTAGCTTCAATGGCGTAGTTAGCAACAGCATTTTTAAGCTTCGCCAAGCTGGAAATTATTAACCGTGTATTTACATGTCCACGGTTTAATAGTATTGTTGATCTTCTGTCTATCCTTCCAGTCAGTGGTTTATTTATTTTGTTTCTATCTGCATTTGAGCCCGATGCTATCACGTTAGCTCAGTAGCTAAAGAGCTTCACCGATGTATTGTCGTGGAGATAAAAGTCACTGTGAATATCCATTTCGCATTCTCGACTCTCATTTTCAAGAGGATATAGTATCCGAGGTGGTTTAAAATACAAATCCGTGATCCACAATAGAAAAAGGAGAAAGTGTGGAATCCAATGAACCCTTGTACCCAAGTTACGGTCAGAGCGAAAAAAGATGCGTCCTGCACTGCACTCTAGCCCTTCACTCTCACGTACCTCATCCACAAATCTTTCATCCTCGCTCGAATTAATGGGGTAATCGTCGCTTTCTCGGTCCGAATCGCTCTCGCTGCATTGTAAACAATAGGGAAATGTGAGCAGCCCTCCAGCCTGTGACGTCACGCTACTTCCGATAGGGGCAAGGCTTTTTTTTTATCAGCGACCAAAAGTTGCGAACTTTAACGTGGTTGTTCTCTACTAAATCCTTTCAGCAAAAATATGGCAATATCGCAAAATGATCAAGTATGACACATAGAATGGATCTGCTATCCCCGTTTAAATAAAAAAATTCATTTCAGTAGGCCTTTAAGGGGAACCGGCTTTTATTTTGCAAAGTAGTAGTAGTAGTAGCTACTTCGTTGTTCATTTATGGAATCCGGTCAACTTGCTTTGTTTTCACTTTATTGAACTGCTCATGCAGGTGAAGTCGAGGCCACATTGGGGCCTGTGTGCGTTTATACTGGAGTCTGATAAAAATCACGTCTTACTTGTAATCCGAACAGTCAGTTGGATAAAATCTGATTTAAAAAAAAATCTGATTTGGTCCTGCGGTGTAACATAGTTTTTGTGTGTCTAAAATTTGCACCACTTTGCTGTTTGAGATCGTTCAAGCGTACCCGATGTTGTGTCGGCCCGCTACTCAGGCACTAAAGTGAAGGAACAAAAGCCCTCCCGAGCCTCTTCAGCCACAAATGCTCAGCTTGAGGCCTCTTATTAACCATTCCCCAAAGACCCATGTTTAATTGCCAAGTGTTAATTAAAGATTCAAACAGGAGGGGCGGCGGCAGCAACAGCGGAGGAAGCAGCGAACGTCCAATTCCTTTTATCAAGCCACCGGGGACCGGCGTGCCACAACATGCCACTCCATACACGGAGTCCCTCTTGGACTGTCAAACTAACCATGACGTCATCCCAAACAGGCTCTGGTCCGGATGACGGAAAACCTGAGTAGGGAGGGGGGCGGGGGGGGGGGTGAAAAGTCCAAGCATGGCCCAGCGTCCATCAGTAACGAATCACAAATGAGGGAGATTATCTCCTCTCTCTTCAGCAGGCATTTCCATATTTCCACGGACGACCCCAGTTGAAGATAAGTGGCGGCTTAGGCGAGTCGGCGTGAATGTGCAGTCACATGTGCAGCCATCTTGTGCCCCCAATCTGCACAGATGTAATTCCCTTTGTGGGATGAAGCGTTTTCTCAACATGCCCGCCGCCAAAACGGAGCCGTTCTTTCTGAGAGGGGGAATTGGGCACATTTTTTCTTCAACCATTTCCAGCTCGTAGTGGTTGATGATGTGGAGGAGGCAGTGCTGTTTTTCATATCAACCATCTTTATGAGACAAATGATCAACTTTTTGATGCACAACAGTATCAATACACTCCTCCATAAGCCACAACGATATTGTGAGGGATAACTTGAGATTTTGTTTGTTTTACTGTTACCGTATTTTCCGGACCATAGGGCGCACCGGAATTTTCAAGTTCTTTAGCGGCCCGATATTGTCACGGATGAAATGTCATATCATGGTTATCGTGACCAACATTTTCTCCGTTATTATTATCGTGATATTATTGAATGTGCTCAAAAAGTACTGACACACACATTGACATCTTTTTACCAAATTATTATTATTTTTAAACATTTTCTTCGTTATTATTATCGTGATATTATTGAATGTGCTCAAAAAGTACTGACACACACATTGACATCTTTTTACCAAATTATTATTATTTGTAAAGGCCTACTGAAACCCACTACTACCGACCACGCAGTCTGATAGTTTATATATCAATGATGAAATCTTAACATTGCAACACATGACAATACGGCCGGGTTAGATTAGTAAAGTGCAATTTTAAATTTCCCGCGAAATATCCTGCTGAAAACGTCTCGGTATGATGACGTTTGCGCGTGACGTCACAGATTGTAGCGGACATTTTGGGACACCATTGTGGCCAGCTATTAAGTCGTCTGTTTTCATCGCAAAATTCCACAGTATTCTGGACATCTGTGTTGGTGAATCTTTTGCAACTTGTTTAATGAACAATGAAGACAGCAAAGAAGAAAGCTGTAGGTGGGAAGCGGTGTAGTAGCGGCCGGCTGCAGCAACACAAACACGTAGCGGCCACGTCGTAGCCGGTGTTTCATTGTTTACATTCCCGAAATATAACAGTCAAGCTTTACCATTGGCCTGTGGAGAACTGGGACAACAGAGACTCTTACCAGGAGGACTTTGAGTTGGATATGCATGCTTGTGGAGAACTGGGACAACAGAGACTCTTACCAGGAGGACTTTGAGTTGAATACGCGCTACCGTGAGTACGCAGCTGCGGCTTCCAAACATTTGATCGCTTGCCCGTACGTGCGTGCCGCTATGTGCATGTCACGTACGTAACTTTGGGGAAATATATGTGCTGTAAGAACTTTGCGGAGGTGAACGGTACTTTGGGCTGTGGGATTGAGTGTGTTGTGCGGGTGTTTGAGTTGCATTGGCGGGTTATATGGACGGGAGGGGGGAGATGTTTGTTATGCGGGAATAATTTGTGGCATATTAAATATAAGCCTGGTTGTGTTGTGGCTAATAGAGTATATATATGTCTTGTGTCTATTTACTGTTTTAGTAATTCCCAGCTGAATATCAGGTCCCACCCGCCTCTCACAGCATCTTCCCTATCTGAATCGCTTCCACTGCCCTCTAATCCTTCACTCTCACTTTCCTCATCCATAAATCTTTCATCCTCGCTCAAATTAATGGGGTAATCGTCGCTTTCTCGGTCCGAATCGCTCTCGCTGCTGGTGGCCATGATTGTAAACAATGTGCAGACATGAGGAGCTCCACAACCTGTGACGTCACGCTACTTCCGGTACAGGCAAGGCTTTTTTTATCAGCGACCAAAAGTTGCGAACTTTATCGTCAATGTTCTCTACTAAATCCTTTCAGCAAAAATATGGCAATATCGCGAAATGATCAAGTCTGACACATAGAATGGACCTGCTATCCTCGTTTAAATAAGAAAATCTAATTTCAGTAGGCCTTTAAAACCAACGAAAATGTGTGATGAGGTGGCGACTTGTCCAGGGTGTACCCCTCCTTCCACCCTAATGGAGCTGAGATAGGCTCCAGCACCCCCCGCGACCCCAAAAGAGACAAGCGGTAGAAAATGGATGGATGGATGGAAAATAAACACACTATTTGTGCATATTTTGTGTTTCTTATGTTTTACTGATAGTGTTTTAGTCTTATATTTGCATCTATTTCAGTGGCTAAGCTGTTATTGTTTTGAATATTGGTTTGTACTGTAGCACTTTATAAAAGTTACTTAAATGAAAAGTGCGTAACAAACTAGCATCTACCATTATATAATATTTCTGGTGGGCGTTAGGGCGTCCTACTCTGTTCAGGGGTCTTGAACGCACAGTAACCACCTCTGTCTGGCTTTCCTCTGTCTTTAGAGCAGGGGTGTCAAACTCATTTTAGATGGGGGGGCCACATGGAGAAAAATCTACTCCCAGGTGGGCCGGTCTGGTAAAATCACGGCACGATAACTTAAAAATAAAGACAACTTCAGATTGTTTTCTTTGTATAAAAAATAGAACAAGCACATTCTGAAAATGTTCAAATCATAATGTTGTTGTTGTTTTTTTACACTTACATGTTGCGGTTAATAATATTCTAGCTGTATTTGTTGTTATTTATACTTTATGAATAAATTATGTGATAATGTCCATCAGTCAACACCAATTTCATCATTGGTGTTATTTTCAATCTATCAAGATAAAAAAAATATCAAAATCAAATTACAGGATGTTATTTATGTAGTTTGCTCATTTTCCAAGACTGGTGCTCTGTGGTTGTTGTTTTTTTACACATGTAGCTTCATCTACAAAGATACAAATAATTGCTATTGCGACATCTAGTGGACACATTTAGAACAGCAGTTTCTTTCATTCCAAAATGTCGGCTCATTTTTATACTTACCAAACTCATCTCGCGGGCCGGATAAAACCTTACGTTTGACACCCCTGCTTTAGAGCGATCACTCTTAGCTTCTTTTTACACTTGTATGACCTTCAAGACTGCTAAAATGTGACTTAAAAACATTGTTAGAAGATTAGCGTACCTCACGAGACCTCAAATAATTAACTGTTTTATTTTCATTCATGATTATTATTCATTTATTCAATTTCAAAGATTTAAAAAAATTTAGTTGTGTTTTAGTTCTTAAGACTTTTGTTAAATTTTGAGCTGCCGACATAAACGGCGACATGAGTGAAATGTTTCTTAAAAATATCCCGTAGTTCCAGTTTGACTCTGGAACAGATTATTTCTTTTACCTTCATTTCCAATGGGAAAATACTTTCAAAGATTTCAGGCAATATGATGTTTTATGTTCCTCATCTAAACAACCCAAAAAATAAAAAAGACTGTATAAGATAGTCGCACATTTTCAGGACTTAAACTTACCTTTAACTGTGTCACAAAAAGCTTTGTCTGTTTACAAACGGCGGTAGGATTGGCAAGCTGTGTATATTTTTAGCTTCGCGAAAATGAAGCTAATAAAGCTATTTTTCATCTCGGTGGGGGCCACACTTCAACCTTTTAGTATTTAGCGTGATTGCCGGGCTCTCTACTTTGTGTAACAGTTAACAGGCTCCCTGATTCCTATTTAAGAGCTCATTTAAGCCGGCTTGCTAGCTTCTGACAGCCCGAGCATTTATCTCATGGTGCCATATTGTAATAGAATTCTATTCAGGAAAGATTATACCCCGGCTTTCTGATGATAATTTTCACCATCTTTGAGAGCAGAGTTTTTTTTTCCCTACACTCACTCACTTACTCCTCTTCTGCTCTTTCCCATGTGTAAAGATTCCTTCAGAATAATGGTTTCTCATCTGAATTTAAGCCTAACCTTTACATACCTTGCGAAGAGAAGAATGTGACGTTCTGTGTTTTTCTATTTAGTTGTGAATCATTCACAGAGGTCAAACGATGATAAAACCACATGAATCCCAACAGGAGGCAATTAACATTCACTATAATTTAAGTACGGTACCTGAGGTTTAATTTGAAAAGGACTTGCTATTTTTTTTTCTGGTTATGAGGGTTGTTTTTTTTTAGTTAACAATGGTTTTCAGCCACAGTTTGACCCTGGAACAGATTAATCAATGAGGTAATTCAACATCACTTTACTATAATTTTCCCAAGGATTCTGTAATGACGGCTCCTTTATACTTGCAGCTTTTTTTAGTATTTAGACGTCAAATTCAGACATCGCGCATTAGCTCATGTGTATAGCTCTTTTCTGTAAGTAAGGGTTTTATGATCTTTTCCAGCCAATCCGCGTAGAAAATACATCCATTTATTTAAAGGCCTACTGAAAACGGGGATAAACGGGGATAGCAGATCCATTCTATGTGTCATACTTGATCATTTCGCGATATTGCCATATTTTTGCTGAAAGGATTTAGTAGCGAACAACGCCGATAAAGTTTGCAACTTTTGGTCGCTGATAAAAAAAAGTCTTGCCTATACCGGACGTAGCGTGACGTCACAGGAGGAAGGGCTGCTCACATTTTCCCATTGTTTACAAGGCAGTGAGAGAGATTCGGACCGAGAAAGCGACGATTACCCCATTAATTTGAGCGAGGATGAAAGATTTGTGGATGAGGAACGTGAGAGTGAAGGACTAGAGTGCAGTGCAGGACGTATCTGTTTTCGCTCTGACCGTAACTTAGGTACACGGTCTCATTGGATTCCACACTCTCTCCTTTTTCTATTGTGGATCACGGATTTGTATTTTAACCCACCTCGGATACTATATCCTCTTGAAAATGAGAGTCGAGAACGCGAAATGGACATTCACAGTGACTTTTATCTCCACGACAATACATCGGCGAAGCACTTTAGCTACGGAGCTAACGTGATAGCATCGGGCTCAAATGCAGATATAAACAAAATAAATAAACCCCTGACTGGAAGGATAGACAGAAAATCAACAATACTATTAAACCCTGGACATGTAAATACACGGTTAATGCTTTCCAGCTTGGCGAAGCTTAACAATCCTGTTGCTAACGACGCCATTGAAGCTAACTTAGCAACGGGACCTCACAGAGCTATGATAAAAACATTAGCCCTCCACCTACGCCAGCCAGCCCTCATCTGCTCATCAACACCCGTGCTCACCTGCATTCCAGCGATCGATGGAAGGACGAAGGACTTCAGCCGATCATCCGTGCGGTCGGCGGCTAGCGTCGGCTAGCGTCGGCTAGCGTCGGCTAGCGTCGGCTAGCGCGTCTGCTATCCAAGTCAAAGTCCTCCTGGTTGTGTTGCTACAGCCAGCCGCTAATACACCGATCCCACCTACAACTTTCTTCTTTGCAGTCTTCATTGTTCATTAAACAAATTGCAAAAGATTCACCAACACAGATGTCCAGAATACTGTGGAATTTTGAGATGAAAACAGAGCTTTCTTGTATTGGATTCAATGGTTTCAATTCCGTTTAACTAGTGACGTCACGTGCATACGTCATCATACATAGACGTTTTCAACCGGAAGTTTAGCTGGAAATTTAAAATTGCACTTTATAAGTTAACTCGGCCGTATTGGCATGTGTTGCAATGTTAAGATTTCATCATTGATATATAAACTATCAGACTGCGTGGTCGGTAGTAGTGTCTTTCAGTAGGCCTTGAATATATACTACAAATAATTACAATCTTATTTTAGTTTATTTTAGGGCGGCAGCTATTGGTTATTTTAGTAATCGAGTATTCTATCGATTAGTTTGTTCGATTAATCAAGTAATTGTGTAAAACACACATTATAGCCTCAATGCGTATTTTAGGAAAAAAAACAGTTACAATAAACAACCATTTTCAGCTTGCCATAACCTTCATTCTTTTTTTCCAACAAGTGCACATTGTCAACATTAAATATGAAAATGTTTTAACATTTGTGCATTAATAGAAAAGAACAAAACATTTTTGCGGCAATTACCCACTCTCCGCCGCGACTATAAGTATACTAGTATCAGTAGCGGGCCGTGCGTTTCCCACCTAGGCCTTCGGTGATGTCCGACTTCAAAGATTACCTTTCAAAATACCATAATTGATGTCACCACATGACCATTGCTGGAGAAATAATACTATACAGGAACACATTTACGCACTACTGCGCATTGAACCACATCAAAATTATACAAAACGGGTTATTTTCTGGCGCATTTAAAAATAAATTAAAATGCAACAGCAAATAGAACATATGTTATGTGGTACTGTCAAAATTAAAATCGCAAAAAACATATTAAAAGTTAAACAATAAAGTATTTGAACTCACAATTAGTAGGACCTATTTGACGCCGTATAAGCCAGTGGTACCCCTCGTCATCGGCCTATCAAAGTGGAAATGGTGAGCATTTCATCGCCAGAACAGCTGAGCTAGCTTCCGGTGGAAGCGACTAACCTGTGATTAATTATGATTAATACAAATTCAAAATGTGATTAATTGTTTGATTAAAAACAATCATTTGACAGCACTGTATATGATGTTAAAGTGCATTTTGAAACGAGCTATGCATGACAGATTTCCTGTATAAACAACAATGTTATGTGGGAAACAATTAGACAAACTTTATTTATCCCCAGAGGAAATAGTTTTAATTCATTGTATTTCTGTTCCCATTACGCCCTCTGGGGATAATTGTTTTAAAAGCCAAACAAATCAAGACAACTGGCGCCTTGGGTCAGACTAAGGTTCTAACCTTACAGGTGGCATGTAAAAGTGCTGCAACAGAGGAAAAAAAGCCAGACAAAATGAAAGTGTCTGCAACAAGCGCCACTAAGAATGCCGCGAGTCAGCAAGTAATCCAAATGAAAAGACAGCAAAGGAAGATAATCCCTCACATTCCCACGGTAGGGAAATTCACAGTGATGATGCAGCATCAAGTCCGACTCGGGGCTTCAGTATCGAACCGGCAATCTTCCAATTACCGGTCTCTCTAACCTCTCAGCCAAGGGACCACGTGAGAACACAGGACAACACACAATGCCTTCACTTTGAATATGATTTCAATTATATGTTTAGACACTGACTTCACCATTAATACTGAAAGTAAAAGAGATTGCTGAGGATATTCCATGTATTTTTAGCTGCAATAGACCCAAAACAAAAGGGTATTTTGTAAGTACAAAAAAGTCCATATATAATGCTAAAGGGGTGAGAACATTACAGCAAGACCTCCAAATGTGCTCCTATGGTTTTCTGCACACAAATTCCAAACTCAAACCAAAGTAAATAAACATCAGGAGGTACCGAGGATGTCGTTGTTGCTTGTACAGCCCTTTGAGACACTTGTGATTTAGGGCTATATAAATAAACATTGATTGATTGATTGATTGACTTTAGTTCAGCGAATATTAGGGATGTCTGATAATGGCTTTTTGCTGATATCCGATATTCCGATATTGTCCAAATCTTAATTACCGATACCGATATCAACCGATACCGATATATACAGTTGTGGAATTAACACATTATTATGCCTAATTTGGACAACCAGGTATGGTGAAGATAAGGTCCTTTTTAAAAAAAATTATAAAATAAGATGAATAAATTAAAAACATTTTCTTGAATAAAAAAGAAAGTAAAACAATATAAAAACAGTTACATAGAAACTAGTAATTAATGAAAATGAGTAAAATTAACTGTTAAAGGTTAGTACTATTAGTGGACCAGCAGCACGCACAATCATGTGTGCTTACGGACTGTATCCCTTGCAGACTGTATTGATATATATTGATATATAATGTAGGAACCAGAAATATTAATAACAGAAAGAAACAACCCTTTTGTTTGAATGAGTGAGAATGAGTGTAAATGGGGGAGGGAGGTTATTTGGGTTGGTGCACTATTTGTAAGTGTATCTTGTGTTTTTTATGTTGATTTAATAAAAAAAACCAAAAAAAACCCGATACCGATAATAAAAAAAACGATAGTAATAATTTCCGATATTACATTTTAAAGCATTTATCGGCCGATAATATCGGCAGGCCGATATTATCGGTCATCTCTAGCGAATATGATATAATTTATTGTTCATACTTTTTTTTTGGCTTTTTCTTGTGCTTTTTGGCTACGCTTATTAGAAAAAAAAGCGATTCAATATACCGTATTTTCCGTACCATAGGGCGCACCGGATTATAAGGCGCACTGCCGATGAATGGTCTATTTTTGATCTTTTGTCATATATAAAGTGGACTGGATTATAGGGCACATTTAAGGAGTCATATTATTATTTTATTTTTTTGTACATGAAAAACACTTCCTTGTGGTCTACATAACATGTAATGGTGGTTCTTTGGTCAAAATGTTGCGTAGATTATGTTTTACAGATCATCTTCAAGCCGCTTTCGGACAGTTGCTTCCGGATGCGCCGTTTTGTGGGCGGTCTTATTTACGTGGCTCACCTTCGACAGCGTCTTATCCCCGTCATCTTTGTTGTAGCGGTGTAGCGTGCAAGGACGGGGGTGGAAGCAGTGTCAAAAGATGGCACTAACTGTTTGAATGACATTCAGACTTTACTTAAATCAAAAACGGAGCAGCATCTCCTCATCCGGAAACAACAACCAGGCCGGAAATGTGTCCCGTGAAAAACCGTCCGAACGGAACTCTAATAACTAAAGTTCCTTGGGTGAATAATGTTTACTCACTACACCGGTATGTTTTAGCGTTTTTATGGCGAGTTTACTGACAGATATAAGTAATAACTTTACACTACTTTATATTAAAAATGGCAACCGCGGAGGATGAATTTCCCATAACAAGAAGATAGAGACTACGATATCGTCACGGACTACAAAGCCGGACGCGCAATTTTTCAGGATTTATGCAGATCCCAAATACAGATCAGCAGGTACCAGAAAGTAAAAAAAGTTGCTTTTGCATAATATTGCGAAACAAAACGCCAGATAATATGTCTTACCTTACACACACACACCATAATAATACCTGATGTTGAAGCACAGTACAATCCATCAAACGGTGCAGTTTCATAGCTTACCAAAGTCGTACTAAAACATTTTGATAGATTTTTGAGAACCCTGTGTAATGTTTTATATTTATAAATGGAATATATAAAATGTTGGTGTTGAGTCATATTGCCATCATATTGCAGTCTACACGTATCTCTTATGTTTGACTGCCATCTACTGGTCACACTTCTCATTAAACCATGTACCAAATAAAATTGCTTCGAGGTCGGTCAGCAAAACCAGAATTATTCCGTACATTAGGTGCACCGGGTTATAAGGCACACTGTTGAGTTTTGAGAAAAAAAAAGATTTTAAATGCCATTTATAGTCCGGAAAATACGGTACATAATTAATACTACTAAGCAGGCTTGTGCATAATTTTGAATTTTAAAAGAATTGGAATTTGAATTAAATTGGAATTACAGGAAGGGGAATTAAGTTATGTACAATTCAGAGAATTTCCTCATTGACAAAGAAACAAAAAGAACTGTTCTACATGTTTAACAAAGTTTGTGCCTTTGAACATGAAACTAAAACATCAATTTGAATTTAAATACTGCTCTGGGATCAATTGGGAAATTAAAAACTATTCCACCATAATTAAGAAGTCATAATACCTCAAATTAGATCAATCGTTGTATAACATATAGCCATTTTCTACCGCTTGTCCCCTAATTCTCGATTAAAAAAAAACATTTTCTGTATTTAAAATATAATGTGTTCATGAGGTTTACAGTAAAAATATGTACAACAGTCACATATGGAATATATATTGTGAAGCATGTTTCTTGATTACACCAAAATTATCAATTCCAATTTCTACTCTACTTTCTTTAATTTCAATCTTCCATCAGGAAACTATGTTGAACAAAAAAAGTTAAGTAAAACAATGCAAAACTAAAAATAAGTTATAATAACACCACTATTACCATCTATTTCAACCTCAATTCAAATCTAATTCAAATTAATGGAATTGAATTGGAATTTGGTAGACATCGTCAATTCAATGCAGACTTTTGCGACAAATGCTGCTAAGCGTGGCTCACTTCTTTTTACACTTACGCAGCAAACGTTACATCATGTGGACACCTCAGTTGCTTTAACACTTGTATGACAGTTAACAATATTCAAACATTACTTAAAACCATCAGCATCATTAATAAGAATTTCATGAAAGTGACAGTCTGACACTGGAACAGAACATTTCTATACTTTTAATACTTCTTCGGGGAGATTTGCTTGGAACTCCGAACAAATTGGCCACGAATCCTGAAATCCTGCGGATGTTAACTCTTTTTTTATATGTTTGACCTTGGCTGAACGTCGGAGCCCTTGCAGTTTTAACACGTGTTTAGTTTGATGGCGCCAATAAAAACCGTCACATCATCACGACTTGCTACTATAAGTTCATCACCTTGCTTGCGCCGAGGTCGTTAAAGGCGTCTACACCTTAAGCCGGCCGTCTCCCTCTGATATGGTGTTAATGATGCATTTATGTGGTGTTGTGTGGAATTAGGAGCTTCTCTGCGCCTGACTTTGTGAGTTCATTAACATGCATTAACAGCCTTTGACGGGACACATTTATAAGGGCTCATGCCCTGTTATGGAAAAGTGGCCGCCATATAACATGCAAATTACAGGAGTGAAAGCATCCATGATGTTTAAGACTGTTGTTTTATTTTATTTGAACAATGTTTTGTTGGATGCTGTAGTGCTGCGGTTGATGCAATTTTAATGTCAAATAAACACGCTCATCGTTAAGTAAGCACTAGTCATTGAAAAATAACATCTTCATTATTGCAGCATTTTGGCATGTGTTTGTACAACTGCTTAAAGGCATCAGATTGATGTTTTCCCACAGCCCAGCTGATGTAATAGAGAGCCACAGTGCGCTTTAAACATGCTCTACAGTTTGTGTTGTGTTTGTGCCTCTTGCAGGCATATTCACCTCCAAGATGGCCTTGTCAACATAACAACAACATGTGACCTCCTTATGCAGCCCTCGGGGCATCTCAAAACTACCACCTGTCCTCCTGAAATCTCTCTGGAAAATGAGAATACTCCGCGTCCATTGCCTAGTTACGACGCCGTACTATCGTGTTGAGATTCCTCAAGCACCTTAAGGAAGGGTTTATCCCACTTAATGTAGAAAATGGATGGATGGATGCTGAGACATAATGCATTCTGTTCAATAAAACAGACCAAAGCCTGGTTGACCTGCTTACGAAAGTGAATAGGTAACCATAGAGATTGTATGTGTATATTTGTTGGCTAAAGGGAAAACAAAACTGTACATATTACAAAAAATATCACTTATCAAAAATACTAAATGGTTCGTTCCGCCTGTATAGCGGCAAACCTAATTTCGAATACCTCACTGAACACAGACATCATAACGTCATCAAAGCTCACCCTGAAGCATTCACACACAGCACCGAGATTTTGGAACAAGTATGAAGTGATAAGAGAGGTACAAATATAATACATCTATCTGCGGCAGCACAGGAGACATTTACGTACAAGTTTCACTTTTGCATCTCATCGCCCATAACTGTGGTGCATTCAAAGACCCACGATTAAAGTTAGAAACAGAGGTGTCGCTAGTTTTTAGAGACAAAAGGACTTAACGGGGGATTGGAATTTTGCCTGTTGTTTAAAATCATTATGAAAGACAAGAACACATTTAAAAAATATATATTTTTAAGGATTTTAAAGATGATAAAACGCTTGAAAAATGTCACAGTTGCAGCCTTCAAAGCCCTCTAAAAAAATTCAAAAACCCTCCATCAACATTTTATATACACACTGCAAATAAATATATGATGTAGTAACAGACATGTCCATAAAAATCTGTAATATGTACAATATTTACCTTATTTTTATAATTTTAATGGTTGCCTTAGCGCATTTATTTCAGTTTCCATAGCTGTTCACTTCTGACTTTCAGCAACAAACGTGTGTTTCTACTTCCGGAAATAAACCCGAGTGTCATGGCAGACTTGGTAACAGACAAGGAAGATGACTATTTTTGGACAAATGAGGATTCATAACCTTATCTTTTTGAAGCTGAATATACGGAGGATGAACTTCTGCTTCGAGAGGCGAGCACAAAGGAAGGGTGAAACATTGAAGAAGACGGAAGCCGAGAGAGTGAGGTCAGCGTACAGCTTTGACGCTGTACATGTGGAACTTGGAGCTGAGCTATTTCGGCATAAATGGCATGCTTGACCCAAAATAAACTGGAAAAACGTCCCCGGCCAGCTGGACCAAGCGCACAACTGTCCATTGAGTGAGTCACTGGCCCCGTTTACACTGCACATCAAATCTGATTTTTTTTGCCCTCAAGTTACATAGATCAGATTTTTTTTTTTTTGCCAGTCTAAACGCTCCAAAGATTTGGGCCACTTTGGCCTGCAGTGTAAACGTAGTCACTATAGTATCGATTATGACACACGCAGCCTGTCATGCGTGTTATTACAGTCAGTACATACTACTCAGTGGCCTAGTGGTTAGAGTGTCCGCCCCGAGATCGGTAGGTTGTGAGTTCAAACCCCGGCCGATTCATACCAAAGACTATAAAAATGGGACCCATTACCTCCCTGCTTGGCACTCAGCATCAAGGGTTGGAATTGGGGGTTAAATCACCATAAATGATTCCCGGGCACGGCACCGCTGCTGCTCACTGCTCCCCTCACCTCCCAGGGGGTGAACAAGGGGATGGGTCAAATGCAGAGGACAAATTAGACCTAGTGTGTGTGTGACAATCATTGGTACTTTAACTTTAACTTTAACTTATCGCAATTTGTTGTGCGTTACAAACTCAAACATGCATCAGGTGCTGACGTAGAAGCTATCTTATCTCTTGTCTTGCCGTAGCTAGCTTTTACAGTTAATATCATAGAATGCCGATGTGTTACTCCGCTGAAAAAAATAGTTCCTCAGTAATCGCTCTTACAGTTACAAGGTTGGTTATTATACAGGTTACGGAACGTGAATGAAGTATTGTTGGCGGTTTTTGAATGCATTTTTATCAGGATTTAGACGTATAAGTTATTGCATCTATTAGCTAGACGTTTTTTACAAGTTATGAAAAAAAATATTTTGTCTTCTTGTTTCTCATAATCATTGTGAACGATAGGCAAAATTGCATTAAAAAAAAAATGTGATCCCCTTTAACTCCCATGAGATGCAATAATAATATCATAATCATAATAAAAATGATGTTATTCATATTGTCATATTGTCCACTGATCCTAATCCTATGTGTATGAACTAATCTCCACTTTACACTCTGAGGAGAATTGGACAGATTAATAATCAATCTTAATGACTAAAGTTAATATTTTGAACACTTTATATTGAACTTGTTGGCACTTATTGTAAAAAAAAAAAAAAAAAAAAAAAAAAAAAAAAAAATATATATATATATATATATATATATATATATATATATATATATATATATATATATATATATATAAAAATATATATATATATATATATATATATATATATATATATATATATATATATATATATATATATATATATATATATATATATATATATATATATATATATATATATATATATATACACACTACCGTTCAAAAGTTTGGGGTCACCCAAACAATTTTGTGGAATAGCCTTCATTTCTAAGAACAAGAATAGACTGTCGAGTTTCAGATGAAAGTTCTTTTTTTGGCAATTTTGAGTGTTTAATTGACCCCACAAATGTGATGCTCCATAAACTCAATCTGCTCAAAGGAAGGTCAGTTGTGTAGCTTCTGTAACGAGCTAAACTGTTTTCAGATGTGTGAACATGATTGCACAAGGGTTTTCTAATCATCAATTAGCCTTCTGAGCCAATGAGCAAACACACTGTACCACTAGAACACTGGAGTGATAGTTGCTGGAAATGGGCTTCTATACACCTATGTAGATATTGCACCAAAAACCAGACATTTGCAGCTAGAATAGTCATTTAACACATTAGCAATGTATAAAGTGTATTTCTTTAAAGTTAAGACTAGTTTAAAGTTATCTTCATTGAAAAGTACAGTGCTTTTCCTTCAAAAATAAGGACATTTCAATGTGACCCCAAACTTTTGAACGGTAGTGTATATATATATATATATTTATTTTTTATTTTTTTCTAGATATGTTTTAGATATGTTAATCCTATCTTTAATATGTCATAAACATAATTAAGTGTTTTAAAAAGATGGTTTAAACCGAATCCATGCAATAATTCCTCAATTAAATATGATGTAAGGTGTTCGGAATAAACTATTTTTTAGCGACTTGAATTCTTCTTTCTGTACTTGCACCAGAATTCCTCAGCACCTTATGTAAATTATTTGTTGGTAGTTTTTAATATCCTGCCCACGAACCAACAGAAGAAGAAGAGTCATGCACTGCTGTAACATCAAAGGTGTTCCGTGGTGTTAAATGCTGTTTTAATTCATCCACTATGAAGTATCTCACAGTCACGTAGAAGGCACACATTACATCATCTAAGCTCTTTCACTGGTTCTCATCCCCTCTTTTATGCTCTCTTCTCTCCATTCCATGGAGGTCACTCCTCTCCTGTCTCCATCATGTCACATACGCTCAGCAATGTGCCGCTCCGGCAGCTCGGCTCATTATCGCCCACGCTGGGCCTTTGGAGGTGACGGGCGGCCACGCCTGCGGATGCCAGCATAGGCCTTTGCAAGCCAGCTGTCGGGGCTTTCCTTTCCCCTCAAGTGGGGAGGCTAGGGGTTCCTCTATGCATGGGCTCACCCGACATAAAAAGATAACGGCTGCTAAGTAGAGCTTCTTTCTAGCGACGTTGCCTCTTACATCCTGATTGCCCTTGATTGTCGTTGACTTGATTGCTTCCACACATAAGTGGACTTCAACAGGTCCACTTATTCATCATATCTTGCAATTTAGGATTCTCGCCACCCCCCTCTTATGCGCATATAAAAAGTAGTCTATAGTATTTGGGTGTCCGATTTTTTTCACATCACTACATTAGTTTGTGTAAACAAATTCTTCTAACAGCTGCACACAAATAGATGGTAGAAATGTAGGGGTGTCCCCATTCCCATATTGAAAAGGGTCTGATTTCACACACAAAAAAAGGAATATATCGGCTTTCATGTAAAATGTCCAATATACCGTATTTTCCGGACCATAGGGCACCGGATTATAAGGCGCACTGCCAATGATTGGTCTATTTTGTATCTTTTTTTATATATAAAGCGCGCTGGATTATAGGGCGCATTAAACGAGTCATATATATTTTTTTTTCTAAATTGAAAACACTTCCTTGTGGTCTACATCAGTGGTCCCCAACCACCGGGCCGCACAATAAATTGGTACCGATTGGTACCGGGCCACACACGAAATGTAAAAAAAAATTTAATTTATTTATTTATTTTTTTTAATTATTAAATCAACATAAAAAACACAATATATACATTATATATCAATATAGATCAATACAGTCTGCAGGGATACAGTCCGTAAGCACATATAAAATAAAATACCATAACCCCCCGCCCCCAATTTTCAAGCGCTGACCGGTCCGCAGCTACAAAAAGGTTGGGGACCACTGGTCTACATAACATGTAATAGTGGTTCTTTGGTCAAAATGTTGCATAGATTATGTTTTACAGATCATCTTGAAGTCGCTTTCTGACAGTCGCTTCCGTTTTGTGAGCGGTCTTATTTACGTGGCTCACCTTCGGCAGCGTATTCTCCCCGTCATCTTTGATGTAGTGGTGTAGCATGCGAGGACGGGAGTGGAAGAAGTGTCAAATGATGGAGCTAACTGTTCTAATGACATTCAGACTTTACTTAAATCAACAACGGAGCAGCATCTCCTCATCCGCCGGAAATGTGTCCCGTGAAAAACTGTTCGACCGGATATATATATATATATATACACAGTACAGGCCAAAAGTTTGGACACACCTTCTCATTTCAATGTATTTTCTTTATTTTCATGACTATTTACATTGTAGATTGTCACTGTAGGCATCACAACTATGACACCTGTGAAGTGAAAACCATTTCAGGTGACTACCTCTTGAAGCTCATCGAGAGAATGCCAAGAGTGTGCAAAGCAGTAACCAGAGCAAAGGGTGGCTATTTTGAAGAAACTAGAATATAAAACATGTTTTCAGTTATTTCACCTTTTTTTGTTAGGTACATAACTCCACATGTGTTCATTCATAGTTTTGATGCATTCAGTGACAATCTGCAATGTAAATAGTCATGAAAATAAAGAAAACCCATTGAATGAGGAGGTGTGTCCAAACTTTTGACCTGTACTATGTATATATATATATATATATATATATATATATATATATATATATATATATATATATATATATATATATATATATATATACACACTACCGTTCAAAAGTTTGGGTGACAGCCTTCATTTCTAAGAACAAGAAAAGACTGTCGCGTTTCAGATGAAAGTTCTCTTTTTCTGGCCATTTTGAGCGTTTAATTGACCCCACAAATGTGATGCTCCAGAAACTCAATCTGCTCAAAGGAAGGTCAGTTTTGTAGCTTCTGTAACGAGCTAAACTGTTTTCAGATGTGTGAACATGATTGCACAAGGGTTTTCTAATCATCAATTAGCCTTCTGAGCCAATGAGCAAACACATTGTACCATTAGAACACTGGAGTGATAGTTGCTGGAAATGGGCCTCTATACACCTATGTAGATATTGCACCAAAAACCAGACATTTGCAGCTAGAATAGTCATTTACCACATTAGCAATGTATAAAGTGTATTTCTTTAAAGTTAAGACTAGTTTAAAGTTATCTTCATTGAAAAGTACAGTGCTTTTCCTTCAAAAATAAGGACATTTCAATGTGACCCCAAACTTTTGAACGGTAGTGTATGTATATATATATATATATATATATATATATATATATATATATATATATATATATATATATATATATATATATATGTATATATATATATATATATATATATATATATATATATATATATATATATATATATATATATATATATATATATATATATATATATATATATATATATATATATATATCTCGGTGTCTTCTAGCTGCTCGGAATGTGTATATATATATATATATATATATATATATATATATATATATATATATATATATATATATATATATATATATATATATATATATATGTATATATGTATATATATATGTATATATATATATATATATATATATATATATATATATATATATATATATGTATATATATATATATATATACATATATATATATATATATATATATATATATATATATATATATATATGTGTATATATATATATATATATATATATATATATATATATATATATATATGTGTGTATATATATATATATATATATATATATATATATATATATATATATATATATATATATATATATATATATATATATATATATATGTATATATATATATATATATATATGTATATATATATATATATATATATATATATGTATATATATATATATATATATATATATATATATATATATATATATATATATATATATATATATATATATATATATATATATATATATATATATATATATATATATATTTATTTTTTATTTTTTTATTTTATTTTATTTATTTATTCATTTATTTATTTATTTTTAACTTAGGACTTCCTGTGGGCCGTATTTTGCATGAATTCCAATACATTTTGAAGAAATGCATATATGCACACAATTACTGTATAAACAACAAAATGTCAGTCAAAAGAAATAAAATACTGACCTTCTCCTGGTACTGCCGCCGCGAGGAGTCCAGCGACTGGATGAGGGCGGTGGCGTGGCCTACAAACATGGCGTAGCAGGTGGCGCCCACGATCATGCTGAGGATGGTCAGCCACACGTCGGTCATGCCCACCGGAGGGTACATGCCGTAGCCGATGCACAGCATGTGGCTCATGGCTTTGAAGAGCGCGTAAGAGTACTGCTGTCCCCACGTGTCGTTCTGCGGAGGGAAGACAGAGGCAGATGAAGTCGGGCGGTAATTGCCGCCGTTCACCCTTCTTGAAGGTGGCACGTTGAAAAGTCTCTTGTCTTAGGAGACAAGGCAATGGCAGATGGGTAGGGTGCGACGTCTCACTATGCAAACACGGCGAACAATTTTGGGTCCGAGCCCGAAAGACGCAGGCCTGAGAACAGGCGAATGTGGCGTGACACACGGGAGAGGCTTGCCGTGCGTTCGCATGAAAGTAGGTCAGCCATTTGGAAAGATGCGATTTCTCGCCGGGTTTTCTCATTTGTAGATAAATGGCCCCCACCTACCCCCCCTTTAGATCCCATAGTGGTAGTTCATGGCCAATCAATAGAAAGTCTCTCCTGGGGGTTGACATGTCCAAATTGCTTTCAAACTAATTTCTACAGCCGAAAAAAGCTTGAAAGATAGCCACTTTATTAGAGTCACTCCTGAAAAAAGGTAAGGAGTGATAACCCCAAGCAATAATGGGGGCACTACTGTAAAAAGGAGACAAAAAATGTTTTACTTTTAATGAGGACTAAACCAACTATGTGTCAATTAATGCAAAGCACCAGGTAATGGAGGACAAAAGACGAGGAACTCTCTATTAGTACCTGCGGCAGGCTGCAGTGGAAAGCGGAAGATATATTTGTTATTCCGTCACACTGCGACGCATTCTTCTAGTTAATGCAATTAATTAGACGGCATTTAGTGTGTGGAACAAAACAAAGTGCAGCCGGATGAGAAGCTTTGTTTCTCTCACAGGATTTAAAGTGCATGTTTTTAGAGCTCAGCTCACGGCCATCTGAAGGAAAGACGAAAGATGAAGAAGGAGGTATGTCGCTGAATAAGATATGAATATTGGAAACCTCAGCCCTAAAATGTATGACCGTAATTGCAAAAGTGTGTTGTATCCTACTAAGAGCTGTTTTATTAGGAAACCAAAGTTTTATTTTTTTCAAGTAAATTGTAATCTGTAATCTTTTTTGTATTTTAAAAAAAAAAAAACAGACAGACAGACAGTATTTGACAAAATTAAAGATGGACAATTGTATTCTTGCCAAAATAAGTTGTATTGAGAATAAAAGTCAGGATTTGGTAGTTTTATAAGTACTGACTAATTTCCGTCGGTAATGAAAATGTAGGTTTAATGTATTAAAGTTACCATATTTCAATACCTATGTTGCACATGTTGTTGCACATGACGTCACATCCTGTTGCAGACGAGGCACCCGCTCAAGCACTTAGCGAGGACTTGAGCAGCACTCAAACAGCACTCAGTTGGACTGCCTCGAGGTAATATTTCAATTTTCCATTGCAACAAAGCAAGAAGAAAGCGCTGGGAAGTTGAGTAAGGCTCGATTTTTTAAAAATGCGCCACCTCAATGCTAATTTACATTGGATTTGCCATAGACATGCTATTGATTAGCTATTTTACCTACAAATTTGGTAATTCCTACTTAGTGGCCTAGTGGTTAGAGCAGTGGTTCTTAACCTTGTTGGAGGTACCGAACCCCACCAGTTTCATATGCACATTCACCATATGTGAAAAATAAAATGTTTTTTGGGGGGTTTTTTCAAATTCAAGACAAAGTTATGTTTTTTTTTACTAGTGCACAACATGAACCGTGCATGAACATCACCTTGTTCAAAGAACAAAACCAACACAATGCATGAACTCACCACAAATTACACACTTGCAAATCAGATGGAAAATTAGAGGGAACGTTGTTTGGGGATATCCATAATACTTACACTTGGGCTTCTTCTTTATTGTCATTCAAATTTTAACTTTACAGTAAAGATACGCCGATAGGGAGAAGTTTTTATTTACACGATTGATTGAATGAAACTTTTATTAGTAGATTGCACAGTACAGTACATATTCCGTACAATTGACCACTAAATGGTGACACCCGAATAAGTTTTTCAACTTTTTTAATTAAGTCGGGGTCCACGTTAATCAATTCATGAGTCTGGTGTGTCTTGACCGCTGCGGTGGAGGCTCTGCCGAACCCCTGAGGCCGACTCACCGAACCCCTAGGGTTCGATCGAACCCAGGTTAAGAACCACTGGGTTAGAGTGTCCGCCCTGAGATCGCTAGGTTGTGAGTTCAAACCCCGGCCGAGTCATACTAATGACTATAAAAATGGGACCCATTACCTCCCTGCTTGACACTCAGCATCAAGGGTTGGAATTGGGGGTTGAATCACCAAAAATGATTCCCGGGCGCGGCTAACGCTGCTGCTCACTACACCCCTCACCTCCCAGGGGGTGATCAAGGGTGATGGGTCAAATGCAGAGAATAATTTTGTGTGTGTGACAATCATTAGTGCTTTAACTTTAACTTTAATCAAAACTACAACTAAAATGCATGTCAACAATTAAACAGCTGGTACACTGTAAACACTCTGTAGGGCTCCACAAAAGACAAAAATTACACATTCAGTTTACTGGCAAAGACTACTTCCTGACTACGGTAAGACACTGTAACCTATCTAAGGTCTTGGAATTGCAACTGCATAAAACATCTACTATATAATACCTGCAAAAGGAGACTCAGAAGTGTAATAAAATACAATACCGGACAGCACAGTTATCAGTTCAGTGTAAAAAATGTGTTATTAAACAATTTGCTGCGTCTGGGCATGGTAGCGGTATTTGTGACCTCAAGATGCGGACGCTGGAGATGACGTACAAGTAAGAGGAGTCTTTATTTTTTTAAACATGGCAAGGCAAAACCATACAGGACTCATGCTGCAAGGAAGCGCACAAGAAGCACAAGGAAAGCTGCGCTTGGCAGCAAAGCAAATCACAAAGGTAACAATTACCATCCTCGCAGAAAGTAACAGTAAAAAATGGTTAGCAAAAATCCAGCACCCACCAAGGAGTGAGGCTCGCTTATAAAGCTCTCTGATCCGCGATCAGAAGCAGGTGAGTCTCCTGATCACTAATCAGAGGCAGGTGAAGGGAACGGCGCTCAGGAGCAGTGAGGAAGTCACTGCAGGAAGACACCCACAGGAAGGCAAACCAAAATAAGAGCGCTAAACAGGAAATTAACCCAAAAAGACACAATAACATTTATTACCACATGAACACACACATAAGTCCTGTTGAATAGTATGATCGATTCCCAGGTACCGGGTATTGATACTGTATGGGTTCAAATGTGAAAGATACCCGTCTCGAGTTACAAGACGTCACAATGGAACAAAATAAAAGTCCTAATTTTACAAAAATAAAATAGTATTTTGGCGAGAAAGTTGGAGACGGATTAAAAATACAATATTTGCTGGATCAAAAAAGTTTTAATTTTGCAAGATTTTAAGTCTGTTATGATAAAACAAAGTCGGGACCCTTATGAGAATAATATTGTAATAGTCTGAAATTTACGAGAATAGAGTTGTCATTCATCCAATCATGAGTCATGCAAGAATGATAACTTGCAAGTCACATGATGCCGCCTGATAGCTTAGCCTTTAGGGAACATCCAATATGTACAACTTAAAAGTGCCATGTGTAATAATTTAATGTCAAGTCATCATTAAATGTCCAAGATATGTCAAAAGGCATTAATAAATCATGTTTTTTTCGAATACCTTTATAACTGATAACGGTAGTTCAGCCAGGATATGCTCATTTCAAAATTTGATTTTACAGCCCCGAAATATTGTTATTGTTTTCATTTCAATGCCCCGCCCTCCACCGTTTGACCAATTAAAAAGTATGTGATTGTGTCACATCAAGGTTGCCAGTTACGCACCACCCTCTTCGTCGAGCTACTGCCACTGGTAAAGTTACTAAATATGTCAGACCTTACTAAATCTAAAAGGCGTTGTTACGATTCTCAACGTATTCATGACAAAGCCAGGACCAAAACGAGGATTTGTATCGAGGATGCCTTCGAAAGATGGAGACGATTGAAGGCGGAGAAGATTTTTTCATCTAACGCCAAACTTGCTAATTTCCTCCTTGATGAGGTAAGTAAGGCATTTATGTTTTCTTATTACTTGTAATAAATGGAAAAGGACAATTCACATGTAAACTATGTTGTCCAATACAGTCTATGATCTTGTCTAACAAAGCTAGTATGTTTGGCAAGGCAAGGCAACTTTATTTATAAAGCACTTTTACAACAATTTTAAAATTGGACCAAAGTGCTTTACAGGTTAAAAAGCATAGAGCAAAAAAACTATACAAAACACAACAAAGAACATAAACAATGCATAAGCTAAACAAGATAGTGCAAAAGAAATACGGTGAAAGGTTTCGGATAAAAAGTAAAATTGCAAGATAAAAAATAATGAAATAATAAAAGTGCGACAAATTGAAAAAAAAAAAATCTGTTTGTGCAACGAATACTTAGCATGACACATCGACATATAAGCTAACGGGGGAAATGTATGCCGTTAGCCTGTATGTCCATGTGTATTTGAACTGACTGGGCAAAATATATTTTCAACAAATAAAACCTATGTGGATATGGGTAGTGTCAGTACTTATTTCTTCTCAGTATGCTAATAAGCTGAAGAAATGTGTTCCAACAATAGCACGGCTAATTGCAGTTTCTGGTACTGTATGTGCATCAGGGACAAATGGGGTGGTATTTGCTTACATGTAATGATTTTCTACTTTGTGTATTGACATGGTATATGATTTATGCGTAACGTGTTTTTTGTGTAACGTGGGTTGGCTCACAGAATCGCACTCTGCACTGAAAGATGGTGATGTGCGTACATGGAAGAGAATGTAGTGTGTCAGGTTGGATGCAACATGGAGTTATATTGAACAAAATGTGGCGGTAATTTTGTCAGGACGTGGACTATGGTGACGCAAATTACTGCGTGGATTGTTTTCCCGTGGTGCAAAGCGACTTGACTGGACAAGGCTTGCGGGTAAAGACATGATTTAATTTCTAACAAAGTACAAACAAAAGGGTACAAACAAAAGGCGCTCACAGTGGAGGAACAAAACTAACTCATGGGCAGAAACTATGAACATGAAACAAAAACACTTACGGTGACGTGAGCAGAGCAGCATGAACTATGAGTAACCAGAGCATGATAATGTCATCAGAGTAATGTCAAGGGTAACAAGGGTAGCAAGGGTAGCAAGGATAATGTGGCCAGACAGACTGCCTGGCAACTACAAGCTTAAATAATAAAGACATGAGTAGTGACAGGTGTGTAAGTACAAATGCATGACAGGTGAAACTAATAAGTTGTCATGGAAACAAAACAAGGGAGTGAAAAAACAGGAACTAAAAAGAGTCCAAAAACCAAACAGAACATAGCCAAACAAAATATGATCAAAAAACATGACAAATTTTACTGTTGGCCTTGGCTTGCCATCAATATAGGCCTATGCGATATATAATATATTATATATTATTACATATTAGGGGTTGTACGGTATTAGTATAGTACCGCGATTCTAATGAAACATATTCGGTACTATACCGCCTCTAAAAACATTTTAACAGACGTGTAGATAGAACATGTTAAAAGAGAAAGTAAGCAGATATTAACAGTAAATGTAAATGAACAAGGAGATTAATAATAAATGTTCTACCACTTGTCCTTAATCATTTTGACAAAATAATAGAATGGAAAATGACACAATATGTTACTGCATATGTCAGCAGTTAAATGAGGAGCCTTTGTTTGTTTACTTACTACTAAAAGACAAGTTGTCTTGTATGTTCGCTATTTTATCTAAGGACAAACTTGCAATAAGAAACATGTGTTTAATGTACCCTAAGATTTTATGTTAAAATAAAGCCAATAATGCAATTTTTTGTGGTCCCCTTTATTTAGGAAAATATCAAAAAGTATCGAAATAATGTTGGTACCAGTACCAAAATATTGGTATCAGGACAACACTATTACATATCATTTTTTTGATGGTTGTCTGTGCGGTCAAACTAGACATTTTAGCAGGGTAATGACAACAATCTGTCCCGACTCACGACAAAAATATTGCTGCATAAACGTTAGAATAATTTTGTCTAAGTTATCACAAAAACTTTGTGTTGAAATGAGTTCCCGGCGATAAGACCAAAAACATGTCTTTGAACCTACCAAGAAGAAGGCTTGTAAAACTCCACTGTGTAGGATGGAAAGCAACATGAAGGTGTTCTGTTTCTTTCATGTATTGTAATCAACAGAAATATATTGTCGTGACCCAAGAACTACAAAGCGGAGAGGAAGCAGGGCCTGACTCCCCTCCAGGCACCGTTTTTTTAAAACTCTTTTACGAACCTCTTTTTGAACTCTTTTGCGACCTCTTTTTTGAACTCTTTTACGAACCTCTTTTTGAACTCTTTTGCGACCTCTTTTTTGAACTCTTTTATGAACCTCTTTTTGAACTCTTTTGCGACCTCTTTTTTGAACTCTTTTACGAACCTCTTTTTGAACTCTTTTGCGACCTCTTTTTTGAACTCTTTTACGAACCTCTTTTTGAACTCTTTTGCGACCTCTTTTTTGAACTCTTTTACGAACCTCTTTTTGAACTCTTTTGCGACCTCTTTTTTGAACTCTTTTACGAACCTCTTTTTGAACTCTTTTGCGACCTCTTTTTTGAACTCTTTTACGAACCTCTTTTTGAACTCTTTTGCGACCTCTTTTTTGAACTCTTTTACGAACCTCTTTTTGAACTCTTTTGCGACCTCTTTTTTGAACTCTTTTACGAACCTCTTTTTGAACTATTTTGCGACCTCTTTTTTGAACTCTTTTACGAACCTCTTTTTGAACTCTTTTTTGAACTCTTTTTTTTAACTCTTTTACGAACCTCTTTTTGAACTCTTTTACGACCTCTTTTTGGAACCGACCTTTTCTTTTGAACTGTTTTGTAATCAAAGGCGATGACTGTTTACGACCCCGTCCCTTTGGAAGCAGCTGTTGCCATGTGGTCAGGGAAGGTCCAAATAAAAGGGGGAGGCGTGCAATCTTTTGGCAGAGCGTAATGACACTGTACAAGGATACAGATGTATACGTGTCTCCTCACTGAACCTCATTGAATTCTGTCTCTGTTTGATTCTTTGCTTCTTGTCCTGTTTAATAGATGTCATCAGTGTTTGAACCTGACAATAACTTTCCAAATACATTTGGCTAATCGACATCTGTAAAATGTGGCATAATTACTTAGTAAACCAACTTGCAAGAAGCATAAACAAGAGAAACCTACAGCGTAGGACTCGTCAATTGCTATTTGAAGTTCCTTGGAGTAGGATTCGGATTGGGCTGCATATCTGGCAACCTCAGTCATGGAGAGTGGGAGGGGACTACAGAATTTTAGTACCATTTCTGGCCACATTACTACATATGGCCCCTTTAACAAGACACAATTAAACTTTTTAGACAATGAGCATTGTTGGTCACGTTTGAACTGATTTGATATAGATTCTTCCAACTTATTTGTCAGGATTTGGGGTGGAAAAAAAGCTTGAACCAGAAGGTGTCTTGGAGTCAAAAGGTTGCCGGTCTGAATTCCCCCCACTTTCACCAGATGTTGCCGTACCTGCACGTGCACACCCCTGCGCAAAACAGGTAAGGGAGGCTAAAATTAGCTAAACTGTGGAACGTCTCAAGGGACGGCGGTTGGCAACATCTGTCGTTTCTCGTGATGGAAGGCGAGGCGTAGGAAACACAAGCGAGAGCTCGGCATGTCAGCGAGGCACTGAGGCATGATGAACCAAATACATCATACCTTGAGCGATGTAACTACTCATGTGACATCTGTTCTGCACGCACAGCTGACTTGAAGCTGTACATTCCGCTCAAAAGTGTGGCCGTTGTAATGTTTTCACAGCATTGATTCCCTTGGATTATTTGAATTATTCAGTCTGTGCTGTTCAGTGTCAGACTGTAACAAGTGCAGTTGGAGGAGGGAGACCTTTAGTCATGGCCTATACAATTTTCACACCTGCCTAATATAAGGGTTTGATTATAATCTACGACAGTAGGCAGCTGTGAAAAATATGATGTTAGTGCCCTATCTACGTAGGTAAGTTGCATGTGAACCTATGTTCATTTTAGCGAGAAAAAAAACCCCCACCATTGATAAGGCTGGGCGTTGTTTGAATTTGAACGGTTCCGGTTCCGACCGATTCTCAATTCTGATTCTCGAATAAATTCAGTTCAGTTCAGTTTCAGTTTATTTCGAACATGCATGCGATACAATGTGATGCATCACGTATTTCGAGTTGTTTCATTACAGCACGTCCGAAAAGGATTTGGAAGAAGCTGATCTTATTTAATCCTACCCCTTTTCATACCATAGCAATTTTATCCAATTTCCTTGTTCTCTGTAACAGAACAGTGAACAAATAATTAATGAATAAATACCATAAGAAGCAAAAAATAGGGGGGGGAAAAGGGTTTAAGATCCATCCATCCATTTTCTAAGATGTTCATCATAATTCTTGTTCTGTATACTTAGTGAACACCTGTAGTTTAAACCGTCTCTTAAACAGAATCATATTGGTGCTTTGTTGGATTTCTTTGGTTAATCCATTCCATAATTTAATTCCACATACTGATATGCTAAAAGTTTTAAGTGTTGTACGCAGGGCCGGCCCGTGGCATAGGTCGTATAGGCAAATGCTAAGGGCGCCGTCCATAATGGGGCGCCACGCCAGTGCCACAAATGTTGGAGAAAAAAAAAAAAAAAAAAGTTGGTACTATTACTACAAAAAATAATCCCACGTTAATTAAAATGCAAAGTAAAGCCTATTTAATAGAAATATTATTTGTTACAACATTCTGTATCATGACTCTTTTTGGACGTCACCACATCAAAAAATCAAAACAAGATGTCAAAACGGCCAAAACTGTCAGGTGCCCAGGGAAGAAAAAAGAGAAAAGAAGAGGAGAAACGAGAAAAAGACAGAGGTAGCAGGTAGGTAGGTATCGTTAGCCTACATGAAATTATTTGTCTGTTACAGAATGTGATAGTAACCTGGCTTTTTAGCATTAAGCTAATGTTACATGATTCGGCAATTGCTAATCAATAAATAGCTAGTTCTGTTTTAACGTCGGGTTAATATTGTGGAGGGGGCTAAATTGTTACGGAAAATAATAATGTAACGTTAGGTAATTACAGTACTCCCACCTTACATTCCTCAGGGACATTTGTATTAGATCTTTTAAGCAGGTGTTTTTTGTTTACATTGTTATTGCCTTCTGGTTAGCTAATGTTTGCCCTGCAGGTAATAGTCACTTTTCCACCCCTTTATATATTAGGTATAGTTGTAAGCCTAGTTGTTAAAGTGCACATCACTAATGTTAATTAAGCAATATCACATGAGAGGGAATGCTGTTTTTTAATTTGAGCACTGCTGTGATTCGGGTTAAAGATAATCATAACATAACATTCTCATATAATATGTTAATTTGCTTTCTTTAAGTAAAAAAAAAGGTCAAAGACAAAGCTATTCGGTTTCTTGTGAGTATATACACTTCACTGCCGATGTGGGGGGGCACCACCTAAAATCTTGCCTAGGGCGCCAGATTGGTTAGGGCCAGGCCTGGTTGTACGAACATACAAATGTTTTAAATTAGATGTTCCTCTAATGCAGGGGTCACCAACGCGGTGCCCGCGGGAACCAGGTCGCCCGTAAGGACCAGATGAGTCGCCCGCGGGCCTGTTCTAAAAAAAAAAAATTTAAAAAAAAAATTTAAAAAAAAAATTAAAAATTTAAATTAAATCTACATAGAAAAAACACAAGATACACTTTCAATCAGTGCATCAACCCAAACAACATCCCCCATGCACACTCATCCACACCCACTCGCACAAAAGGGGTTATTTCTTTCTGCTACCAATATTCTGGTTCCCACAACATAGACAACACATCTGCAAGGGACACAGTCCCTGAAGCACACATGATTGTATAGGCTGCTGGTCCACTAACATTTTCATTAATTACTATTTTTTATGTAATTATTTTTATATTGTTTTACTTTCTTTTTTATCCAAGAAAATGTTTTTTATTTATTTATCTTATTTTATTTTATTTTTAAAAAAGGGCCTTATCTGCAACAGACCAGGGGCCGTACTTATCAAGCTTCTTAGAATTACTCCTAAGAAGTCTGCTAAGAGTTGACTTAAGAGTAAATAAATTCTTCGCTGAAAGCTGCACTTAAAAGTTAGTTATTAAGCGTCTTACTCACACTTTCAGCGAAGTGTAGGACTGAATCTTAAGTGTCACACTCAGAGCTGAATTACGACATTACTATGTGCCGTAAACGGAAGTTTAGGTGACGTAATTTCTGTGTCCATAGAAATGACCAATCACGGAATGGAATCCGTTGTCTAAGAATAAAGAAATATCTTGGAAATATTTAAGTGGACAATGGGAGTGTATATTTTGACAATAAACTACAAAATAATACAAAACAAACTAGTCCCCGCCGGCACTCACGCTACCGCTCCCTCTCTTCTATCGCCCACACACTCACTGACGTCACTCACCTCACGGCCACACACATACGCTACTGTCATAAAATTTTCTTTCCAATTCATTAATTAGGCAACTAATTTGAAACTGGTGTGGGTGGCTCTATATATACTAGCCCACTGCAGACACATGCAGAAATCAACAAGGAATCGAAAAGTATTAAATCTGTGACAAAAATAATATCCGCTCTGTCTAAACGATACCGTTTGATCAGCTGCTCGTCATCAAAAAAAAACAAAACATTGTTCCGTTCCCTGAACGTTCGCGCATGTCTCTCTCGCCTCAGTGCCATCCCCTGCTGGCAACTCCTAACCACTTAAGACACCTCTGAAGGTCTCTTAAATATCGTGGAGAGTAGGAGTGATTCTAGAACGTTGATAAAAAGCTTTTATTCTTAAGTTTGAGAGTAGGACTAAATTTCGCAAATTCTCAGGACTTAAGTGTAAAATGGCACTCTAAGAAGCTTGATAAGTACGGCCCCAGGTTGTCAATGAAATTAGATTTGTTTAAAGGGTTTTTTAAACCAGGCCCAGTCCAGATAATGTCCAAGTCGGACTCAGCAACACACACCTTCATTCATGTACACAGAAAAAAATTAGGGAACACAACAGATTGCATATAATTTATAAACAAAATTAAATTTTCAAAATAAGCATTTATGTACAGTCCAGATTATGTCCAGGTCACTCAAATTAGGGAACACAACAACAGATATCATATAATCTATAAACATAATCATACTTTCAAAATAAGCCTTTGAGGACTTCTCATCTTTTTTTTTAATGTTTTTTGGCATCATTATCGTTTTCAACCATGTAACTTTCTAAAGTTAGAAAATACTAAATAAATGTTTTAAAGAAAGTAATACTAAGTGAATATCTGTTTTTGGCCTTAAAAATAAACATTTTACCGAGTACTATAATTAAATTGACTAAATCATGATTGTCAATGAACTCTCCTAAAATAACAGAAACCACATTAAGCTTCATAAACGAACCAATCCTTAAACACATTTTTTCAACTTCCACCCAAAACAAAGACACAATATGACAATACCAAAACAAATGCAGGGTGGATTCAGGCTCCTGACAACAAAATCGGCAATCATCTGACTCTGTCATATTCCATAATTTTAACATTTTCCCTGTGGGTAAGAAGTTATAAATAATTTCAATTTGAAAATAACGATTTTGCACATCGATAGTGGTTTTATAGATTAGTTTGAATATGGCATCCTATGGCAACGGGCAGTCAAAAAAGTCCTCCCATTTTCCATTTGTGTTGTATGAGGCAGCCTTCAAAGATTTCTTTATTAAATAAAAACTATATATTTTTCTATTTATTTTAGTTCCTTTTTGCCAACTAGAATTTCTTATTAGAGGTTTACAAACTAATAATTTAGTAGTTCCATAATTAATTATTTGTTTCCATCTTTTCCCAATTACTCCAGTTAGTTGATAAAATGAAAAGCCTGAGCAAGCATCACCATACATAGCTCTAAATTCCTCATACTTCATAATTTTAACATTCTCATTGATAATATCATTGACAAAAATGATTCCTCTTTCAAACATATTTTTCCAAAAGAAAGGCTTTCCATCTATTACAATATTAGAGTTCATCCATATTAACTGCTGCAAAATATCGTCTCTTTTTTCTGGCACATAAAATTGAAAACACCACTATGAGTGGATTGTTTCCTTTATGAACCCCGCCATGTTTCCCAGCAGACTCTCTGGGAGGGGATCACTTGTAAAAAAGGATACAATTTATTTTGATACAGTACATGTTTTTTGTCAAACAGGACATTTGTGTACCACTCAATGTTTAAATACATCTTTGGAACAATTGATGCTTTTAAAGACAGACACATAGGTTCAAGGTTGAGAAGTTTCAGCCCCCCATATTCATACTCTTTGTACAAAACCTTTCTTTTAATCTTTTCTGGTTTGCCGTTCCAGACAAAATCGAAGACCCTCTGCTCATAAATCTTAAAAAAGTTTTGTGATGGAGCTGGTAATGACAAAAACAAATAAATAAATTGAGGAATAATTAACAAGTTGGCAATAGACATTTTACCATACAAGGTTAGGGATTTCCCTTTCCATAATTGCATAATTTTGTCCAGCTTTCTTAGTCGATTATCATAATTTACTGAGCCTAGATCTTCCAGATTTTCTGGGACAACAACACCAAGTATGTTAACTGGTCCATCTGTCCACAAAACAGGCACTTTGCATTCCATTCGAAAGGACGTTCCCTTTAGATTTCCGATCCTTAACATTTTACATTTATCATAATTAAGCTTAAGGCCAGATTGCTGTGAAAATATGTCCAAAAGATTAAGAAGGTTCCGCAAACAATGAGGATAAATCTTATCTTTGTGAATCAGCCTTTTCTGACATGAACTTCATCAAGAACAAACACAGAACACGCCTCACTGATGCACATCTGCAAGACTCACTCAGAGTTGCAGTGTCAAGTTACACACCAGAGTACAACACACTAGTTAACAGCATGCAATGCCAGGCTTCCCACTAACTGACAAAGAAACAGATAACAGATTTGGTGTCCAGTTCAAAGTGTGACATGATTTAAAAATTTGAGAGTTTACTTTTGTATTTTACATGAGTTATTATTTGTACAAACATGGTGCAAAGTAATTCATGATTTGTTAAAAAATGTTAGTGGCTAGCTAGTTAAAATGGGATATTGTGATTTCACAAGACTGTCTTAGAAGTGATCATTTGAAAATGTTCAATTTGAAAAATGTGCACTTAGAGAAAATATAAAAATAAAGTGTTGCATATTGATATTTATCTGTTTCTATATATATTTATTGTGAGAAATCATTAAGATGATCAGTGTTTCCACAAAGATAAATATCATTAATTATTAATAATAACAGAGTTAAAGGTAAATTGAGCAAATTGGCTACTTCTGGCAATTTATTTAAGTGTGTATCTAACTGGTAGCCCTTCGCATTAATCAGTACCCAAGAAGTAGCCCTTGGTTTCAAAAAGGTTGGTGACCCCTGCTCTAATGTTATATTTCTCCTCTTTTGTTGAGAAGAATTGTTGTACATTCTTGGGTAGCAGGTTATAGTTTGCTCTGTACATAATTTTAGCTGTTTGCAAATGCACCGAATCGTTGAATTTCAATAATTGTGATTCAATAAATGTGTTTGTATGTTCTCTGTATCCAATATTATGTATTATTCTAACTGATCTTTTTTGAAACAGTTAATGAATGAAGCGCACAT
Organism: Entelurus aequoreus; assembly: GCF_033978785.1. Taxonomy (NCBI): domain Eukaryota; kingdom Metazoa; phylum Chordata; class Actinopteri; order Syngnathiformes; family Syngnathidae; genus Entelurus; species Entelurus aequoreus. Next base: position 24,925,516 of record NC_084732.1, read on the forward strand.
TTGTAGTTGTTTTCCCATATTTCTACACAATAACTCAGATATGGTAACACTAGCGAGCAGTAAAGATTATGAAGTGATTTTTGGTCCACAACATGTTTTGCTTTATTCATTATCGATGTGTTTTTTGCTACCTTGTGTTGTATATTTTTACATGAGGTTTACACTTCATTATATCATCTATTATTACACCTAAAAATGTGTTTTCTTTTACCCTTTCAATATTTACTTCGTCTATCTGTATTTGTGTTTGACTTTCCCTTCTACTGTTACCCAATAGCATTATTTTAGTTTGACTGAGATTCAAAGATTTCTGTTTTTGTCAAACCATTTTTTTAATGTGTTAATTTCTTCTGGTATTATTTGTATTAGCTTTTGTGTGTTCTCTCCTGAACAAAACACAGTTGTGTCATCTGCAAACAATACTAACTTTAGGTCCTTTGTAACTTTACAAATGTCGTTTACATAGAGATTGAATAATTTTGGGGTTATCATAATGGTTTGCATGAAATACGAATAAGAAACAACTTATATATATTTGAATTCCTTACCTGCTAACCTAACCAAGAAAATATTTGTCTGATTGACAAAAAAAAGCTCAAGTTAAAATTTGAAATTATTATGTATATACTTACCTTTTCAGACTTCTGAAAACTGTCCGTGTTCTGCTTTTTTTTTGTTTGTTTGCTAACCAATTCTTTTTCGTTGGTGACGGTGATGTTTACTTTGTTGTTGGCGGTTAAAAATTCTTAGTTTTTTGGTGGTAATTTCTCCTTTGTTGTTTGGCAGCGGTAGAAAATGGATGGATGGATGGATGTTTCTATTTGTCTAACGGCTATTTGTCCTTTGTTCGGCGGCTATTTCCTCTTATTTTTCAGCAGCTTCTTCTTCTTCCTGGGTAGCGGTTATTCTCCTTTGTTGGTGGCGACTATTTCTGCGTCGACGGTGGCTAGTTCTTCTTTTTTAGTGGCTGCTATTTCCTCTTCATGCAGCATAATAAAGTGCAGCATACTGATATTACGTTCAGTGGTGAAGGATTATTCTTCCTTCTACCTTTGTGACACCAACACTTGTCGAGTTACAACAGATTACAACCTGAAGTGATTACATTTAGGGAAAAAATACACATCTGAACATGTTTAAAATGGGATTTTCCATGTTGTATTTATATTGCTGCAGAACACCTAAATCTCAAACCTGGTTTAAATTTCTGAAAATGCAGCTCCTGTCCTTGCATATAAATAGTAGATTTTTTCAAATACAATATAATTGTCCACACATTAGCCCACATTGTTAACGATCAAAATGTGTGTTATCAAGTTTTTTTTTTGTTTAAAATCATGCATGGTTGTCGAGTCTAATTTGTCAATAGGTGTGGTTGTTTGTACGGCTGCGAATCTTTGGGTGTCCCACGATTCGATTCAATATCGATTCTTGGGGTCACGATTCGATTCAAAATTGTTTTTTTTTCGATTGAACGCGGTTCTCCATTCAAAAACGATATTTTCCCGATTCAAAACGATTCTCTATTTATTCAATACATAGGATTTCAGCAGGATCTACCCCAGTCTGCTGACATGCAAGCAGAGTAGTCGATTTTTGTAAAAAGCTTTTATAATTGTAAAGGACAATGTTTTATCAACTGATTGCAATAATGTAAATTTGTTTTAACTATTAAATGAACGAAAAATATTTTATCTTTGTGAAAATATTGGACACAGTGTGTTGTCAAGCTTATGAGATGCGATGCAAGTGTAAGCCACTGTGACACTATTGTTCTTTTTTTAAATTTTGTATAAATGTCTAATGATAATGTCAATGAGGGATTTTTAATCACTGCTATGTTGAAATTGTAACTAATATTGATACTGTTGTTGATAATATTCATTTTTGTTTCACTACTTTTGGATTGTTCTGTGTCGTGTTTGTGTCTCCTCTCAATTGCTCTGTTTATTGCAGTTCTGAGTGTTGCTGGGTCGGGTTTGGTTTTGGAATTGGATTGCATTGTTATGGTATTGCTGTGTATTGTTTTGTTGGATTGATTAATTTAAAAAAAAGAAAAAAAAAAGATTTAAAATAAAAAGAGAATCGATTCTGAATCGCACAACGTGAGAATCACGATTCGAAATCAAATCAATTTTTTCCCACACCCCTAGTTGCTTGTCTACTTTATATGTGCTTTCTGATTTGCTGGTGATCAGTCCAAGGCCTATCCAGCCTCTTGCCCTCAAAGTCAGCTCAGTCAGGCTCCAGCTCACTCCTGACCCTGAACCGGATAAGTATTCAAAAATGGATGAAAAACACAATTTAGACAAAACAACCCATCCCATAACAGTTTCTCCAAAATAAGATTTTGTAATTTTTTTAAATCCACATAGCCCCAGGGGTCGGCAACCCAAAATGTTGAAAGAGCCATATTGGACCAAAAAAATTTGAAATAAAAATCTGTCTAGAGCCGCAAAAAATGTAAAGCCTTATATAAGTGTTATATTGAAGGCAACACATAATGTTAGTGTCTATATTAGCTATATTAAACTATTATCAAAATTAGGGCTGCAACTAACGATTAATTTGATAATCAATTAATCTGTTGATTATTACTTCGATTAATCGATTAATAATCGGATAAAAGAGACAAACTACATTTCTATCCTTTCCAGTATTTTATTGAAAAAAACCAGCATACTGGCACCATGTTGTGGACATTGGGGGTGCGGCATACACCAATAATAACACAGAAATGTAACTCATCAGAACTGAATCAGATATTGTACACGTTTCTGTTGTGAATAATAAAGGATTCATTTTAGGCTGCCTCTAAATAATAGCATGAAATATTCCAGCACCTTCATAACGTTTAGTTATACTAAAGCGTCACTCAAATCTATATATATTTATATAGCTTTATCGGCCCGGCTACATTGATCCATTATGAAACCAACCTGAGATATTTCTGTCCGTTACGTTTATTTCCAAATTGGTAACAGTGCGTTTTCTCTCTCAAAACGGAGTCAAATGTGCCGGAGACACATTATCAGCCCCGCGTTGCAACAAAGGCATAACGTTAAAGTTACTCACAAAAAAGCTGAACTCATGAATGCCTGTTGCCACTATGGACTTAAAAAGTTACGTACTGTGAGTTTTTCCCTTCATCCATGGCTCCAACATGTTTCCTTTTCAGGTTCTCCTGAAGCAATGTTGTACTTCCGTGCCATTTTGCAGGAAACGCTCTTCTTTGAAGTCTTTAAAGTGAAGTGTTCCCACACTTTTGACGACTTAGGTTGTACACTTTTCTCCATTGAAGCAATAACCTCAAGATGTTTCTCCGCTAAACTATCGGTAGTGTTTTCCTGCGCCATTTTTCAAATTGTTCCAGCAAAGGAGACGCCGTCGTCACGTGAGCTAGCTTACGCCACCTCATGAGACATAGCCTCACCGCCGCCCTGGCGCTGTTTTGTACTGTTTTTGTACTGTTTTTGTACTTATTTTGATTATTTTTTCTCAGCTGTTTGTAAATGTTGCAGTTTATAAATAAAGGTTTATAAAAAAAAAAAAAAAATTTTTTAAATAAAATAAAAAAAGCCTCTGTGCATGCGCATAGCATAGTTCCAACGAATCGATGACTAAATGAATTGCCAACTATTTTTATAATCGATTTCAATCGATTTAATCGATTAGTTGTTGCAGCCCTAATCAAAATGACTATGTGTCACAGGCTGATGCAAATCTTCGTTGACAGAAATGTTGAAATGTAATATTTATTCTACACATTTTTACAACATTTGAAAACATTACTAAAACGGAGGCTTTTCAGAGGTTGTGATAACTCCTGGAAATTACTGGCTTAGAATGGCCAAAGGTAAAGATGTTAAAAGTTAAAAAATGTATGTACCACTGATAGTCACACACACACTAGATGTGGTGAAATTACCCTCTGCATTTGACCCATCCCCTTGTTCCACCCCCTGGAAGGTGAGGGGACCAGTGAGCAGCAGCGATGGCTGCGCTCTGGAATCATTTTGGTGATTTAACCCCCAATTCCAATCCTTGATGCTTGACCCATTACCTCCCATTTTTATATTCTTTGCTATGACTCGGCCGGGGTTTGAACTCACAATCTACCGATCCCAGGGCGGACACTCTAACCACAAGGCTACTGAGCAGGCCTGTGTGTGTTCAAGTTGAACGAAACGGAAAATACAACTAAAATGACCTCAAATATACCTCAAATACGAGGCATAATGATGCATTATGTACATACAGCGAGCATAACTAGCATGTCAGCATCGATTAGCTTGCAGTCATGCAGTGACCAAACATGTCTGATTAGCACTCCACACGAGTCAATAACATCAACAAAGCTCACCTTTGTGGATTCACGCACAGCATAAAACATTTGATGGACAAATAGAGACAAAGATGAAATGGCGTAAAACACGTCTTTCCCTCATCTTTTTCCATATTTATACATTTTTGAAAAATCTCCAGGGAGCCACTAGGGCGATTGCAATCAGTTTTAAGGGCTATCTACTGGGTCAAAACCAATAAGCCTATTCAATGTGTGTGGTCTTTGTTCCAGCACCTTTTTAGATCCCCAGTGATGAGTAACAGACAGCACACAATCACCCCAACGTTGCCCTATTGATGCAGACCTCAGTGCTTATATTGATAAGCCATCAGTTTGGTAGGCACTCTCCTCAGTAGCATTCTTCGAGGTTAAATATACAGAGATTTATTGGGATGTTCCGGCGAGGGGAATGGCGCTCTCAGTGATGTCCGATCAATCGGCGGGCGATGGCTTCAGGTTTCAGGAGCGTGGGCGATAAAACACGGTGGCGCTTCAGTGACATGCTAAAGCAACGCGAGGCCACGAGCTGCATGGCTGATTTAGTGGCGTGTCGCCTGCCTCTATAAGGGGACACATGTTGAACGCTATTATGAGGTAGGCTCCGACATAACAATGCAGCTAAATGAACGCACGGCTTGAGAATGGAGATGTCAATATGTCTACTCGCATTAGATAAGGAGCATCTCCCCAGCCATTCAATGCCTCTCGCATTTCACAAAGGGGAATACAGCGGGAAATGGCCCAACACATAATATCAGTCTCATCATCATCATCATCATCATAACTATAACATGCAAAATGTTGAAATAAAGTGATGTCGCTGAGCCACAATACTACACAAACAAATTAAAGAGGGACTAAAAAGCTGGCTTAGTATTATTACTTATATAATAGTATATATTACCATTGTATATTAGATAGTATTCAAATGTGTCTCCTAGTGACTATACCAAGTTAGGGGGCAACCTCAAAGCAATCTGATAAGACATATAGTAAATGTGGCAGTATATCATAATTTTTTGTAAGTACTAATAAGATTAATTAACATTATTATTATTGCCATTTACTGTTATTATTATTATTATTGTTATTATTATTGTCATTAATTCATTATTTATTTAATTGAATTAAATTTAAATAAAATTAAGATTTGATTAAATCTAAACATTGGGCTACAAATAATAATAATAATAATAATAATAATAATAATAATAATAACAGCAGTGCCTTCTGCCCATAGTGCTTTTTATTAGGTCAAAATTAAAAATTATGAATATGAATAACATTTCTTAATTTTTTCAATTATTGTATTTATTATTATTATTATTATTATTATTATTATTATTATTGAGATAATGAATGCAAATATATGTCTTTATTTTCAACAAATACATTGTATTATTTATATTATTAAATTAATTAATTAAAATTAAAATTAAACATAATACTATAACCGTATTTTCCGCACTATAAGACGTACCTAAAAACCTCAAATTTTCTCAAAAGCTGACAGTGCGCCTTATAATCCGGTGCGCCTTATATATTGACCAATATTGAGCCACAACAGGTCTCGCAACTACGGGATGCATAACGTAACACCAGCCTCTACTGTAGCGTCTATTCTATGCGCCTTATAATGCGGTGTGCCTTATACATGTATCATCATCATCATCGGCAGCTCAGTCTCGAGAGACCATACTGATGCGCGTCTGGAGTCTTGTCATGTTGTTTGGCATCGTCTGCTATGGCTGCGCAGTCCGATCTGTGAGTGACAGTCTTTATTGCAGTTTGTGCAAATGAATAAGGTGGCCTGGGTTTGAGGGGTTGCTGCAGTGCACTTCCTGCGTCTCCTCTTCTCTGCTGCAAGCCGATCTCTTGCCACCTCAGCTTCTGCACTGCCCTTGTGGACAGTCTGACGCCAAGCATTTCTGTCCATGGCCTGTACCTCCCAGCTGTCAGGAGAGATGTTGCATGCTTTCATGTCTCTTTTGCAGACGTCCTTGAAGCGTAGTAGGGGGCGACCAGCTCGTCTGGTGCCAATGGTCAGTTGTCCATACATGATGTCCTTAGGTAGTCTTCCATCCTCCATCCGTCGGACATGGCCGAGCCAGCGGAGACGGCGTTGACTCAGCAGGGAGTACATGCTGGGGATCTTGGCGCGCTGCAGGATGTTGGTGTATGGGATGTGGTCCTGCCAGCTGATGTTGAGGATGCGCCTGAGGCACCGCATGTGGAAGGTGTTGAGCCGACGTTCTTGCTTCATATAGGTGGTCCAGGATTCACTTCCATAGAGAAGGGTGCTGAGAACGCAGGCCTGATATACACGGATCTTGGTGTGTTCTGACAGCGCTCCGTTCTCCCACACTCTCTTGGTCAGTCTAGCCATGATGGTATTTGCCTTTCCGAGACGCCTGTCCAGTTCGATGTCCAGTGAGAGGTTGTTGCTGATTGTTGATCCCAAGTAGGTGAACTCGTCCACAGTGTCCAGTCTGATGTTATCAACTGTGATGGAGGGGGCAGTACTGATGTCTTGTGCACTGATGTTGGTCTTCTTCAGGCTTATTGTGAGCCCAAACTGCTTACAAGCATCGGCAAAGCGGTCAGCCAAACTCTGAAGGGCATCCTCTGTGTGAGTCATGAGGGCTGCATCATCAGCAAACAACATCTCCCTGATGAGAACTGTCCTGACCTTGGTCTTAGAACGCAGTCGCGCCAGGTTAAACAATCTCCCATCAGACCGGGTGTGCAGGTATACACCATCAGTGGAGGAGTCGAAGGCGTAAGACAGGAGCAGGGAAAAGAAAATCCCGAAAAGGGTTGGTGCAAGTACACAGCCCTGCTTGACACCACTGTTGATACAGAATGGTTCTGAGGATGATCCGTCATACAGGACTGTGCCCTTCATGTTGACATGGAAGGAGGTCACCATGCTGCCGAGCTTTGGGGGGCAGCCAATCTTCTCAAGGAGCTGGAATAGGCCTTCCCTGCTGACCAGATCGAAGGCCTTGGTGAGGTCTATGAACATCATGTAGAGTGGCTGGCCTTGCTCTCTACTCTTTTCCTGGAGCTGTCGAAGGGAAAAGATCATGTCAGTTGTCGACCTGCCTGCTCTGAAGCCACATTGGGATTCTGGATAGACACGATCCGCGAGTCTCTGCAGCCTGTTGAGGAGGATGCGTGCATACACTTTGCCGACAATGCTGAGAAGGGAGATCCCTCTGTAGTTGTTGCAGTCACTGCGGTCACCTTTGTTTCTATACAGTGTCACAATGGTGGCGTCACGCATGTCTTGTGGGACTGCACCTTCCTCCCAGCACATGCAGAGCAACTCATACAGAGGCTGAAGCAGGGCAGGTTTCCCGTGCTTGATGGCTTCAGGTGGGATGTTATCGCTACCTGGTGCTTTGTCGTTTGGGAGGGCATCAATGGCTTTGCTGAGCTCTTCCATAGTGGGCACTTCATCTAGCTCCTCCATGATGGGCAGATCCTTCGTACCACTAAGGGCAGCATTGGAAACTGATGTTTCACGGGAGTACAGTTCTGAGTAGTGTTCCACCCATCTGGTCATCTGTTCCTCCCGGTTAGTGATCTTCTCCCCTGACAGAGATTTCAGGGGGGCAATTCCTTTTACTGCAGGGCCAAGGGCCTTTTTGATGCCGTTGTACATGCCGCGTGTGTTTCCGGACTCGGCACAGCTCTGTATTTCCTTACACAGTTGTTGCCAATATTCATTGGCACACTGTCTAGCAACACGCTGGGGGGTGTTCCGAGCCCTTCTGAGTGCTGTGAGTGTCTGTTCATTTGGGCATTCCTTGTGTGCTAAGAAGGCTGCACGTTTAGCCTCTATTTCTGGTTTCATCCTTGGAAGGTGGGCTTTGAACCAATCCTGGCAGGGATGTTCTTTCTTGCCAAACGAGGACATGGCCGTGTTGTAAATTTTGTCCCTCATGGCATTCCACTTTCCTGTGGCGTCATGATCTGGCAGGTCCTGTAGGGCTTCATCCAGGTTGGTTACATATGCGTTCACCTTAAGGGGATCTGACATGTGTACTGTGTTGATCCGGGGGCGGCCTTTTGGTTTGGAGTGATGTAGCTTGCGTGGCTGGAGACGCACTTTGCTGCACACAAGGGCATGGTCAGTGTCACAGTCTGCACTATGGTAGCTTCTGGTGATGAGGACATTGTTTAAGGCAGAGCGCCTGGTGATGGCAAGGTCGAGTTGGTGCCAGCGTTGGGACCGCGGATGCCTCCACGACACTCTGTGTGATGGTTTACACTCGAAGAAGGTGTTTGTAATGCAGAGGTCATGGTAGGAGCACAGTTCCAGCAGCCTTTGACCATTCTCATTTACCTTCCCTGTGCCATGACGTCCAAGGCAGGAGGGCCATGACTTGTGATCTGCACCTACTCTGGCATTGAAGTCGCCAAGGAGGAATAAGGGCTCATCTTTTGGGAGGCCCTTTATCAGTTCATCAAGCTGCCCATAGAACTGGTCTTTTGTGTCTTCCGATGAGGTGAGAGTGGGAGCGTACACACTGAGGATGTTGACATGACCAGCAGCAGTGGCGAGGCGGATGGACAAAAGGCGCTCGGTGCCACCTGAGGGAGGCTCCACTGCAGCCAGGAGGGTGTTTTTGATGGCAAAGCCAACACCATGCTGGCGGGGCTCTTCGGGTTCTCTGCCCTTCCAGAAGAAGGTGTAGTTCTCCTCTCTGAGGGAGCCGCTGGAAGGGAGCCGGGTTTCTTGGAGGGCAGCTATGCTGACGTTGAGTCTGGTGAGCTCTCTGTCAATGATGGCTGTCTTTCTGGTGTCTTCCACCACTCTGAGGTCATCTGAGATGCCTGTGCGCATAGTGCGCACGTTCCAGCTACCAAATAGAAGAGCTGGAGTCTTCTTTTTAATTTTCTTATTGTTTGGTGCAAAGATTTACCGTCTGCTCATCGTGCCTTTACAGTACACTAAGCTCCAGGCACCCACTGAAGCAGGCAAACGTTGGCGGGCCGACACCCTACTGACCGGGGGCTGCCCGGTTTGAGGCGGGCAGTAGTCGTCCACTGGGACACTATGATCCCTCCCACCGTCGAAGCTGACCCGTGGCGCCCCATACTTACGCCAATCAGATGGGACTTATAACCCGTAAACTGCCAGCTTCCGTGTTGTGTCCTCACTCTTGCGAGCGAGGCTGGAGTGACCTCTCCAGTTTTTGTGACCTCCATGGCGCAAGCCTGGGCATAAGGTATGGGGACTTTGGGTTGCCCAGTCGTCAGAATCCCCCTCTTGGCTTGGCTGACGGGATCCAAAGGAATGTGGAGCATGACGTTTGGCACCAGCTTTGCTGCAGGAGTTGCCGGAAGGGTGTTGTCTTGCGAGCACCTATCCGCCTTCGGGGCTCCACTCCGGATTTGTAAGGTTTACTCCTTTACACTTGGCCGTTGAGTCCTATGTGGTCTTCCTCCGCCCTAGCCGTTGGCTGACTGGTGCAGCTCCTCCGCCTAGTGGTGCAGTGTACACACCACCCCCTCACGTGGTTTGGTCTGCCAGCTGAGGCAGTGTACCGGGGTGTGGCGCTTGGAGCCAGCACGTGAGAGATTTAGGGGATGGATGAGAACCGGTGAAGCGTGGCCTCCCTACGAGTAGGGAGCAGCTGCCAATCAACAAGGGTGCTATCTCTACCCACCCCCCTACACCCCATGTATATGAACAAAGTTTTAAAATAGGCCATTTATTGAAGGTGCGCCTTATAACCCGGTGCGCATTATAGTGCGGAAAATACGGTACTTCTACTAGCACAATAACAATTACTACTATGATACTTTTTTTTATGGACTCATTGTATATTTATTGTTCTATTGATCAAGTCCTGGTATTTTAGCTACAAAAACGCATTGTATTTTGTTGTATTATTGATTAAGGATTGCATATATATTGCATTTATTTCTTATTTTTTGTGTGTTTCTATTACAAGATATCTGACAATGGAGAGAAAGAAGAACGGCAGGAACTTTCGACATCCAGGAACTTTTGTGTGCTGAAGAACGCTGATTAGTGGAACTATCTTGCAATGTTTTTACTCGGCTGTAGTCTTCAAACTAGTATGTAGTTTAAAGGAGCCATACATATGAATTGCATGTCAAAACCTCATTAAATGGCCCTGATATGTCAAAAGGCATTAATTAATAAATCATGTTCTTTTCCAACACCTTTATAAGTGATAACAGTAGTTTAGCCGGGATATGCTCATTTCAAAATTAAATTTACAGCCCTGAAATCTTGTTATTGTTTTCATTTCGATGTCCCGCCCTCTACCGTTTGACCAATTAGAAAGTCCGTGAGTGTGTCACATCCAGGTTGCCAGTTACGCACCGCCATCTTCATCTGGCTACTGCCTCTGGTAAAGTTACTAAACATGTCACAACTTACTAAATCTAAGAGGCGTCGTTACGATTCTCAACTTATTCATGACAAAGCCAGGAACAAAACGAGGATTTGTATCAGGGATGCCTTTGAAAGATGGAGACGATTGAAGGCGGAGAAGATTTATTCATCTGACGCCAAACTTGATAATTTCCTCCTTGATAGGTAAGTAAGGCATTTACGTTTTCTTATTACTTGTAGTAAACGGAAATGGACATTTCTATATTGTCCACAGTCTATGATCTTTTCTAACAAAGCTAGTATGTTCATGCAACGAATGCTTAGCATGCTAGGTCAATGGGAGCATACGTACGGGGGAAATACAATTCCTGTTAGCCTGTATGTCGATGTGAATTCCAACTGACAGGGCAATATATATTTTCGACAAATACAACCTACCTGGATATGGGTAGTGTCAGTGCCTATTGTGTTCTCAATATGCTGACATGCTGAGGAAATGGGTTCCAACATTAGCACGGCTGTCGTGGCAATGTGAAACGTATGGGGAAAGCCAAATCACATGATAAAATAACTCCTCATTTGTGTTTGCATATTGTGGACTACATGTACCAAGTTATATGGCAATCTGAAACATTTGAAACAGTAGCCTAAAGTTATACCTTGGTAAAGTGTCTCCTCTTTAGTTTTGGGCGTACTTTAGGCTGCTAAGCATGCTCTACTTATTTTAACCAGTACAACCATTGCTAGCATTGGTTGTAGTTTGTTTTAGTCTTTGTTTTATGATAGTACTGCCAATAACCAAAAGTAGTTCCTACAGCGTAGGACTTGTCGCTTTCCATTTGAAGTTCCTTGGAGTAGCCCAGTTGATCTAGCTGTATTCGGCTGCGTATCTGGCAACCTCAGTCAGGGAAAGGGGGAGGCGACTACAGAATTTTGACCGAGATTGCAGTACCATTTCTGGCCAGATTCTTACATATGGCTCCTTTAATGTTGTTTAGTCATTTTTACACGTTTTATTTCAATACACAGAGCTACAGGAAGAGGAAAAACTATTTTAAATGTATTTACGGAACAATATAAAGTATTCAGCCGGACTTCTAAGCGGCGACTCTCGCTGCTCACCGGGACTCCGATACTTTGTAGTTTGAGGATATTTGTGCAATAGAGGAGGCATTAAACAAGTGTAATGAATCACATCAAATATTCACTATTTACTTTGTTACATGCTTTAAGGTAGTCAGTGACACATCATTGGTGTTATTAGTGTAACAGTTAAACTAAATGATTGTTGACGTCAGAGCGTTGGTGTAGCACTGAAGTCGTCGGTGTGTGGGAACCCTGGGAAAATAAGAATTAGTTTGGTGGTTTTTGTCATTTAAAAGAGTATTTCTAAACACTCTGCAGCTCGGACACTATTTTAGCCTCAGCCCGAGTGACCGAATGCTAATGCTAACTGGCTAACGCTAAATCTGATGTGTTTGTGTCGTCCCCGAGAGATGAAAACTTATATTTATCATTCATAATTATTTCCTGAGGAGACGACTTTCTGAATGTTGGACTTTGAGGTCAAAGCCTGACTTTTTATGTAAAACCTAATACACTTTGTTTTTGAATCCTTTCATTTGGCATCTTATTGCTTTGTGTACCATTTACTTACACTTTAGTTAAATAAATATGACCTATTATTATCATTTTATGTACAGTATAGGCCAAAAGTTTGGACACACCTTCTCATTCAATGTGTTTTCTTTATTTTCATGACTATTTATATTGTAGATTGTCTAACTGAAGGCATCAAAACTATGAATGAACACATGTGGAGTTATGTACTCAACAAAAAAAGGTGAAATAACTGAAAGCATGTTTTATATTCTAGTTTCTTCAAATTAGCCACCCTTTGCTCTGATTACTGCTTTGCACACTCTTGGCATTCTCACGATGAGCTTCGAGAGGTAGTCACCTGAAATGGTTTTCACTTCACAGGTGTCATAGTTTTGATGCCTTCAGTGACAATCTACAATGTAAATAGTCATGAAAATAGAGAAAACGCATTGAAATGACAAGGTGTGTCCAACCTTTTGGCCTATACTGTACATAAGTGGTCCCCAACCACCGGTCTGCGGCCCGGTACCGGTCCGCGGACCGATTGGTACCGGGCCGCACAAAAAAATTTAATTAAAAAAAAAAAAAAAAAGTTTTAATTGTTTTATTTTTTATTAAATCAACATAAAAAACTCAATATATACATTATATATCAATATAGATCAATACAGTGTGCAGGGATACAGTCCGTAAGCACACATAATTGTATTTCTTTATGAAAATTAAAAAATTAAAAATTAAAAAAAATAAAATAATCACCCCCCCCCCCCGGTCCGCAGCTACAAAAAGGTTGGGGACCACTGCTGTACATGATATCCGTGTAGAACTATACTAAACCACTCCTCCATACATTATCAGCCTGATTGGTATAAACTACCATGAACTATGAAATGCGGTAGAACACAAATCACACACTTCGAAAGGAACCTTAATTCCAGAATTTAAAGGTTTGAGGAACTTCATGTTCCTCTACTTTTGGTGATAAAGGACCTATTGTGTGTAATTGGTGTTTGTTATTGTGCCTTTTGAACGCTCTGTAAACTGACTTCACACCTGAAGTTCCTAACAAATACATTAAGCACTTGAATTATAATGAAAGAATTATGACAGCTAATACTACTATAATTGTGTTTTTTGTTCATATTTTTATTTTATTAAAATCAAAATCATAGATACTGCTACATGTATTACTCCAGTATGCGTGTGACACTGCATAGAATTCAGGTTTGAAGAAAATGGATGATAAAAAATAAGTAAAAAGCATACCAGCAATACAACCCTGAAGTATGTATTTATATGTGAGCACATTTAGCTGACAATTATATTAATTTGAGCTTTAATATGACAACAATGTATCCCAGGATGCTAAAGGGTTTTAGAAGAGTAATTACTGAGGCGGATGGACGAGATAAGATCATCTGATCGGATTAGGCAGGAGGCAGCAGTCAGAAGAAGCATGCAGGGGAAAAAAAGGAAGAGGAATACTTACCACCATCTTATTTTTGGACACCCAGCAATCGGCGGGGAAGTCCTGCAGCATTGGCACCAGGAACTGCAGGCAGCCATCCCAGTGACAGAGGAGCAGCATCATGCCGATGAGGTTGACAATTCTCACCATGGCACTGGCCAGGTCATAGGTCATGTGGAAGATCTGCAAGGGAAAGCAGGGAACGGGTTAGGGTCAGATGGCCTGACTGGTAAATCCCTGGAATAACATTAGATTGCAAAGAACACAGCGTTCCAGTACACTGAGTGTGGACTCTTCCAGAACATCATGATCATTTTAAATGGAGAATTATCTGACGTTACCACACAAAAGTGTCACACACCAACTAACTCAAGGTGTAGCAGGGTTGCGCGATATAGACGCTACAGGATATAAACGAGATCAATCTGGCCGACAAAGGGCGGCAATATATATCCTGATATAGACTTTAGGCCATATCACCCGTCCCTATGGTGTAGACAAGAAACACAATTTCCATTACTTAACCCTTGTGTGGTGTTCGGGTCTGTGGGACCCGTTTTCATTTTTTATTAAAAGAAAAATGATACATTGAATTAATTTTTCAAACTGAGACTCACTGACTTTGGCTCATTTTCTGTGAAGAACATATATCAGAATACATATTTAATGACCACACACCATACACCCCCCCCCCCCCCCTACATATAAGATGTCCGGGTCCACTGGACACGGGTTAATAGAAGTGTGGAAATTGATGTTCTGTGTACCACACGCACCCACCCACCCACCTACACGCACACACAAACACACACACACACACACACACACACACACACACACACACACACACACACACACACACACACACACACACACACACACACACACACACACACACACACACACACACACACACACACACACACACACACACAGCAGGCCTAGACAGGAGGAGGACAGAGTGTAGGTACACGGAACCTCAGAGGGTCAAATGTGCGAGAAAATGAGAGCAGACAGTGTTGACAAACAATGTTGCAACCTCGTGTGGGAACCGCAGGTGCAGAAACACAAAAGAAGAATCCCTGTGGGATGCAGAAACTGGCAGATCAATTTTCCTTGCAACGTACATATTGTTGTTACTCAGCCAGCGTTTGGGGGTCTGATGGACCCGTTGCATTTTGTGGCTTTTAATGCCTACCAATCAAACAATTTTATGTTAAGATACTGAACAGATGTTTATTGGGATAAGTTAAACATCTGTTCAGTATTTTATTGCACAAGGGTTCATTGATTTGAAAGCTAAAAATGGCGGCGCGTGTACATGCAGCGACCACTCTCTCTCCTGATAATGCGGTGTTTTCTTGTTTTACGTGTGTTTTTTCGTCTCGTGTGTGTAAGTGTTCGTCGCGTTTATCTGCCCCACGGCAAACATACAGCCGTGAGGGACTGCTCACCATAGGCAGCACCGGAGTTAAGGACTTAAACCCGGCGGACGTCGAGGTGCTACGAAGCCTCGGATTACTCCGGCGGCCCACCACAACACCGACCCCCACAGCTGCTCCGTGCCCGCAGAGGAGGCGCCGCAAGCGGTGTGCGAGAAGGCGGAAGCGCGGCAAGCGCGGAGGTATCCGAGCCAGGCTAGCGGCTAGCCCAAACAAGCCGGCTATTCCATCCATCCTCCTAGCCAACGTACGCTCCCTGGACAACAAACGGGACCACATACAGCTCATCCGATCCACACAGAAGACGGTGAGAGAGTGTTGTGCTTTTGTGTTCACCGAAACGTGGCTCCACGACGGCATCCCGGACTCCGCCATCCAGCTCGACCACCTAACATGCTATCGGGCAGACAGGGCCCTCACTGCAGGAGGTAAGACCCGCGGTGGCGGGGTCTGTGTTTACATCAGTGATGCATGGTGTAAGGACACTGTTGTTACACAGAAGCACTGCTCAGCCCTGGTGGAGTTCATGTTTTTAAAGTGTCGGCCTTTCCACCTACCGAGGGAGTTTGCAGCCATTCTACTAGCTGCTGTTTATATTCCCCCCTGCTCTAACAACAAGGACAGAGACAGGGCACTATCTGTACTGAACTGTGCCATCACCGAACACCAGACAGCCCATCCAGACGGCTTCCTCATCGTGGCTGGTGATTTCAACCAGGCTAACCTCAAGTCAGTGTGTCCACAGCTACATCAACACATTGACTTTCCTACAAGAGGTAAAAACACACTGGACATGGTCTTCACCACTCAGAGAGGAGCTTACAAGGCGTCACCCCTCCCCCACCTGGGTGCTTCTGACCACCTCACTGTCATGCTAATGCCAGCATACAGGCCGAGGGCTAAAGTCACCAGACCAGTTCAGAAGCAAGTGAGGGTGTGGCCAGTGGATGCCTCCTCTGCTCTGCAGGACTGTTTTGACACCACAGACTGGGTCATTTTTAAGCAGGCAGCCACCTACAACCACCACATCGACATACAGGAATATACAGAGACTGTCACTGCATACATCACTAAATGCATCGATGATGTCACAGAGACCAGGACCATCACGGTACGGGAAAATCAGAAACCATGGCTGACGGGGGAAGTCCATAGGTTGCTGAGAGCCCGGAACGCTGCCTTCAGAGCAGGAGATGAGGCTGGCCTGAGAACAGCCAGGGCCAACCTGAACCGTGGCATCAGAGATGCTAAGAGGCAGTACGGCAGCAGGATAGCCCACCGCTTCAGTGACAGCAGAGACACCAGGAGCCTGTGGCGGGGGATCCAGACCATCACGGACTATAAACCCCGACCACAGACCTGTGACAGTGACACCGCTCTGCTGAACAGCCTGAACGAGTTCTTTGGACGCTTTGAGGCACAAAACAGCACGCCTGCACGGAAGACTCCACCCCCTCCGGATGACCAGGTGCTGTCCCTGTCTTCGGCCAGCGTGAGGCGTTCCCTCTCCAGAGTCAACGCACGCAAAGCTGGAGGCCCGGACAACATACCTGGTCGTGTGCTGAGAGACTGTGCAGCGGAGCTCACAGATGTCTTCACGGACATCTTCAACACCTCCCTGAGCCAAGCTGCTGTTCCCACGTGCCTCAAAGCCTCCACCATCATCCCGGTTCCCAAGAAGGCTTCCCCATCCAGCTACAACGATTACCGTCCCGTTGCACTGACGCCCATCATCACGAAGTGCTTCGAACGGCTAGTCTTGCAGCACATCAAGTCCATCCTCCCCCCCACCCTGGACCCCTACCAGTTTGCATATCGGGCCAACAGATCGACCGATGATGCAATCTCCACAGCCCTCCACTCAGCTCTCACCCACCTGGACACTAAAGACTCCTACGCCAGGATGCTGTTCATAGACTTCAGTTCAGCATTTAACACCATCATCCCACAGCAGCTGATTCACAAACTGGACCGGCTGGGGCTGAACACGTCGCTGTGCAACTGGCTGCTGGACTTCCTGACTGGGAGACCACAGGCAGTCCGGGTCGGCAGGTACACATCCAGCACCATCATCATGAACACAGGGGCCCCTCAAGGATGTGTGCTGAGCCCCCTTCTCTTCACCCTGCTGACCCACGACTGCACGCCGAAGCACAGCACCAACCTCTTCGTCAAGTTTGCGGACGACACAACTGTGGTAGGTCTCATCCACAATAACGATGAGACCAGCTACAGAGACGAGGTGAGCCAACTGGCCACATGGTGCGGTGACAACAATCTCTCTCTCAATGTAGAGAAAACAAGGGAGATTGTTGTGGACTTCAGGAGAGCGCACACCCAGCACCCTCCTCTGACCATCAACGGTGTGGTGGTGGAGAGAGTGAGCAGCACCAAATTCCTGGGTGTGCACATCACAGATGACCTCTCCTGGAAGACCAACACTGCATCACTGGCCAAGAGGGCTCAACAGCGCCTCTACTTCCTCCGCAAACTGCGAAGAGCAAAAGCCTCAGCCTCCATCATGCTCTCCTTCTACCGGGGCGTCATCGAGAGCATCCTGACCAGCTGCATAACTGTGTGGTACGGAGGCTGCACGGCGTCCTGCCGCAGGACGCTGCAGCGCACAGTTAGGGCAGCTGAGAAGATCGTCGGTGCCCCCCTCCCCTCCCTCCAGGACATTTACAACACACGCCTGTCACGCAAAGCACTCCGCGTGGCAGGCGACATCACACACCCCTCACACGGCTTCTTCAGACTGCTGCCATCCGGCAGACGACTGAGAAGCCTCCGAGCTCGAAGCTGTAGGCTGAGAGACAGCTTCATCCATCAGGCTGTCAGGAAGCTGAACTCTCTCCCGGCCCCCCCCCCCCCTTCTCACTCTGCCCTGCAATCTGATCTGAACTGAACTGTGAACTGAGACACTACACCCCACCCCCCCCCCCCACTCACCACACACACACACACACACACACACACACACACACACACACACACACACACACACACACACACACACACACACACGCACACCATCTATCACTTAGCCACTTTACTCCGGACTCAAAATGCTGCTAACTGTTTTAACTGTTTACACTGTTTACATTGCACTTTGCACTCCCATCTGAATACTTAGATAGATATTATAGATATTCTGGTAATATCTTCTTCCCCTGTATATTTTTCCCCCCCCTCATGCGACTGTTTAAATTGTTGTCTTTTTTATTTTTATTTTACACTTTATATTTATAGACACCGTGGATGTGAGAGGAACGCAATTTCGTCCACCTGTATGTCCTGTACAAACAGTTGTTTGACAATAAAGCTGACTTTGACTTTTTGACTTTGACTTTGAATTAAAAATGTTTCCTGGAAACCGTTGGTGTTCGACTTCCAAGGGTTCGCTGTAGGTGTTGAGATGGCGCTATGGCCCGTTGGTCGGAGGGCACAATAACCGCCCAGCCTTCAACGCTGGCATCCAACACTACGCCACTGTGCTTTGTGCTTTTGGAATTACACTCTGCGATACTCTTTGAATCCTCTAGGAGTCCAAAGTCTTCTACACGGTGGCCGCAGACGAGCAGGTGGATGCAGATGCTCCCGGAAAGGTCCACAAGGGATGCTCTCCGCTCAAGACCGCCGCCGCGGCTTTGCTGAATCACTCTTATCGTCAGCCACTCAGCCAAATACAATAATGGCGAGCACGGCGGAGGTAACGGCGCTCCTGGGGTGAGAGCGTTCACAGGAAGGGTTTGTTAATCCTAATGATAAATATACTCGCAAAGGCACTGCAGGACTTGCGGGCTGGTGTAGATTTTAATGGCCCCGACCGTTCAAAGCCTCTTAATCCCACAGAAGACCACAGCTAACTGCTCCACGCCTTATTAAAATCCGCTGAGGGCCTTTTAAGGGCTCGTGAGTGAAACCAGACATTTCTTCTTTGTTGTTTAGCTGTGGGTAAAAAAAAAATGACGGTAACATCAAGCCCTTTATTATGTTCATTTTGGCCCATAAATAAACACTTTGCCAAGCTACTGTAGCTTTTGTTGATTACAAAACATATTACAATATTTAATATGTTGGTGCAACTCCACACAAATGCCATTTTACGTCTCATCAAAACAGTGCCCTAATCCTCACCAGAGAAAAATACCGTGGACTAATGTTATTCTCTTGTGGGAAAAATTATCGATTCTCCGATGCGAAACGATGAGAACGTGAACGATTCTGATTTGGTGGGCAAATGTCAAAATATCGATTATTTATTTATTTATATATATATAATATAAAAATGTTCACAGGCTCTTGGCATTCTCTCGATGAGCTTCAAGAGGTAGTCACCTGAAATGGTTTGTGTGTTTGAAGCTCATCGAGAGAATGCAACGAGTGTGTAAAGCAGTAATCAGAGAAAAGGGTGGCTATTTTGAAGAAACTAGAATATAAAACATGTTGTCAGTTATTTCACCTTTTTTGTTAAGTACATAACTCCACATGTGTTCATTCATAGTTTTGATGCCTTCAGTGACAATCTACAATTAAATGGTCATGAAAATAAAGAAAACGCATTGAATGAGAAGGTGTGTCCAAACTGTTGGCCTGTACTGTATATATATATATATATATTATATATATATATATATACAGGTACATATATATATATATATATATATATATATATATATATATATATATATATATATATATATATATATATATATATATATATATATATATATATATACATACACATATATGTATGTATAAATATACATATACATATATACACATATATACATATACATATATATATATATATATATATATATATATATATATATATATTTATACATACACATATATGTATGTATAAATATACATATACATCTATACACATATATGCATATGCTATATATATACACATATATACACATATATATATATATATATATATATATATATATATATATATATATATATATATATATATATATATATATATATATATATATATATATATATATATATATATATATATATATATATATATATATATATTAGGGGTGTGTGAAAAAAATCGATTCGAATCGTTGTGCGATTCTCATTTTAAAAAAATAGATTGTTTTATTGTATTTATTTATTTTTTTTATTTTTTTATTTAATCAATCCAACAAAACAATACACAGCAATACCATAACAATGCAATCCAATTCCAAAACCAAACCCGACCTAGCAACACTCAGAACTGCAATAAACAGAGCAATTGAGAGGAGACACAAACACGACACAGAACAAACTAAAAGTAGTGAAACAAAAAAGAATACTATCAACAACAGTATCAATATTAGTTACAATTTCAACATAGCAGTGATTAAAAATCCCTCATTGACATTATCATTAGACATTTATAAAAATTTAAAAAAATTAACAATAGTGTCACAGTGGCTTACACTTGCATCGCATCTCATAAGCTTGACAACACACTGTGTCCAATATTTTCACAAAGATAAAATACCGTAAGTCATATTTTTGGTTCATTTAGTAGTTAAAACAAATTTACATTACTGCAATCAGTTGATAAAGCATTGTCCTTTACAATTATAAAAGCTTTTTACAAAAATCTACTACTCTGCTTGCAGGTCAGCAGACTGGGGTAGATCCTGCTAAAATCCTATGTATTGAATGGAATCGTTTTGAATCGGGAAAAAAAATCGTTTTTGAATCGAGAATCGTGTTGAATTGAAAAAAAAATCGATTTTGAATCGAATCGTGACCCCAAGAATCGATATTGAATCGAATCGTGGGACACCCAAAGATTCACGGCCCTAATACACACACACATACATACATATATATATATACATATATATATATATATATATATATATATATATATATATATATATATATATATATATATATATATATATATATATATATATATATATATATATATATATATATATATATGTATATATATATATATATATATATAGATGGCCCCTTTGCCGCACTTTGGGCTCCCCTGCTGTAGAAGCTAAGTGTTTATGGCCACTATAGTCTTAGTAACGTAGTATATTTGTTACATAGTCACATAGTTGTATTACATCAGCGCCGGACTTAATAAAATCAGCTGTTCACCTGGCAGGTTTTTCGTGTTTGATTAAGAGGGGATAAACAGGGAAGTCCTTTTTTAGCTGCCGCCTTGTTTTTATCATATGTTATTGCCTTTGCACATGTCAATGTTTATTTTAGTATTCACGATAAATCAGCCCAAAATCCAGACTTTGGAGCAATGTTCACAGACTCTAGTATTTGGCTTGTGAGCTTCCCGTCGCAGGTGATGGTCGTGGTTGAGAGAAGAGTTGTGTGAAGTGAATTATATTTATATAGCGCTTTTCTCTAGTGACTCAAAGCACTTTAAATAGTGAAACCCAATATCTAAGTTACATTTAAACCAGTGTGGGTGGCACTGGGAGCAGGTGGGTAAAGTGTCTTGCCCAAGGACACAACGGCAGTGACTAGGATGGCGAAAGCGGGAATCGAACCTGGAACCCTCAAGTTGCTGGCACGGCCACTCTACCAATCGAGCTATGCCGTTGTTTTTGTTGGATGCTAGAAAATGTCTGATGCGTTGCAGCAGTCAGCATTAATGCATTGTTGCAGCGCTATGATTTGTGTGCACGTCATGCCATGCGTGTTTGCGAGACGAGTCTGGCCGCAGGATGAGAGGCTAAATTGAGAGAGCCGAGGCGTGCAAGCGTGTTCAGGGTTTAAAATGTGTGCCTGTTGGCAAGTCTTTTGGTCATTCTATGGGTGAGGGTGTCACTGATATCATATTAAACATTTTTTTGCTAATAGTTTACCGACCGGTAGGGTCCCAAATATCGACTGATAGATCACGATCGACAGGTTCGCGACCCCTGATCACTTTGTTAAAGTTTCACACTCTATTAAATCAGAGCATAGATGAATTAGCTATCTTTAATGATGTAGCTCTATATAATGCAACACTGCAATTATTCTCAAGCTGTTGGTAAAGATTGCAATTTTTGACATGCCGTCACAATAATATATATATATATATATATATATATATATATATATATATATATATATATATATATATATATATATATCATACAGTATATATATATAAATATATATATATATATATATATATATATATATATATATATATATATATATATATATATATATATATATATATATATATATATATATATATATATATATGTGTGTGCATCAAGCAGAACGTCAGCAATGGTAGAGGAAAGCACAACAATATATCGTCTGTGAAGGGACTGTTAGCACCTCAGCTAAAACAAAATGGTTAACTTTTGCAGTGCTTTTGCAGCTGTCAGAATTGAGCAAACAGATAATAACATCTACAGTACGACTTCTGTAGCTGCACAGAGTTGTAAAAACTGAGAGTGCAGACAGAGCAATTGTCTAAAAAGAAACCCTCAAACAGAATTTGGTTGTGAATAATGTGGATAACATTCAAATTTGCTCGGTTCATTTTGTATCTGGTATGTATAATATATTTGTACCTGTTTTTTTTGTACTTTTTTGAAAACATAAATAAACAAGAAGTAGTTTTTATTTACCGGTAAGCATGACAAGATGACATTCACAAATCTTCCTTGTTTTCCTCACCCCACCATGAACACTAAAAAAACAACCTTCGTCAGTTGCTGTATAGCCTTGGAAAAAAGATTAGGCACGAGAAGCTGACCTGAAATTATTGGAATAAATAATAGCAATAATATATGAGAATTATGTTGTTTTTTTAAGAGTTTTACTGCTGTGAGTACACTATTACCACAGAGAAACTAGCATGTGCTTACTGTACGTAATAATAGTATGACTTTCACTAGTAAAACATCTCATATTGATCTCCTTTGGCAATTTGCAGTACATAACACTCCTTAGAGGCGTTTAAGTTGATCTTTGTATAATCGTGCAAGTTTTTTGTGGCGTTTCAGCATCTTTTGACACAGACTTAACCCAGATTTTTGACTTTTACATTATCATTCCCTTCACTTTCACCGCAATGTTTACAAACGCTTCCCTCCACATCCACGTCCTAAACACTTCAAGCATGCCTTAAATTGATGGTTCTGGAGTCACAATTGTTGAACTTGCACTTACCCAGCTTATGCATTTGGCTTTACTGTGGGCTTCCGTTAAGTTTTCTTTGGTGCTACGCTAAGGCGCAACAACACGCCGCTGCACGCACAGCACACTAGCAGGTGGTGCGCGATGAATACTGACCGGGCAACACAGGTAGCCTACTTTGATTCAGTTTTAAAGTTTTAGCGGTACAAAATGGATGGATGGATAGTTACGCTAGAGCATCCTCAAAAATGGAAGCATTTAAATGCAAGACTGAAGTTTAGGCATTATTAAATAAAAGTAACGTTAATCGATTTTTTTTGTATTTATTTATTTTATTTTATTTTTTATAATGTCCTGCCCAGCTTCTCGGGCAAATCATATAGCAGATGTAGATGCCCATATCGGCTGTTCAGATTTACTTTACAAAAGAGAAGTGTAGGATACTTCTCTTGTTGCCTTATTTGTATTTTGACTTTATTAAATGTATTTATATTATCATTTGGTGCAGCCGGGCCGGAGCAGGAGGGGATAGAAAGAGAGAAAAAGGAAGACAGAGGGGGGAATTGTGGGGACAAGAGGGGGATTAGACAGAGAGACAAAAACAACAACAGCAAACACAACAACAACAACAACAACAACAACAACAACAACAACAACAACAACAGAGCAACATCAGCAAATACGACATGTACAAATATGAGGGTAAAAGTAATAGCAAATAAGCAGTTAGCGAAAATAAAAAATAATACAAAAATGACAATGAGCATTATTACACTAAAAATGGAGCAATATGAATACCAATAGAAATAGTGCTATTGATAATAAACAATACCAATACTTTACCTTTATTATCAACAATACAATTGTTCAAATGCAACAATACATACAGTATACGTAATGATAACTTGAGATACGAAAGAATGCAGAAAAATGGAGGGGAAGAAAGAGAAGCAACCTACATTAACCTTGTAGATTGTTATAGTAACAATAGGTTAAGCTTTGTCAGTGTGCCATGTGTTATACCCAGTTTACCCTAGGGTAACAACGTTAATATATGTTTGATGAAATGTAATTATGTGCATGAGTGTATGTGTGCATATGTACTTGTATATGTACAGTATGTGTATGTGTGTGTTTGTACAGTGAATGTATATGTGTAGTATGTGTATGTGTGTGTTTGTACAGTGAGTGTATATGTACAGTATGTGTATATGTATGTTTTTACAGTGAATGTATATGTACAGTATGTGTATACAGTATGTTTGTATAATGAATGTGCGTGTGGATGTACGAACTTTGAGTGTGTAAATATGTACTGTATTTATTTGTATATGTATGTGAGAGCGTAGGTACCTATGTATGTGTGTATGTATGTGTGTGAGTATATGTGAATTTGCATGTACAATACATTTGACTCCCAGTGTGTGCGGGAGCCAGAGTACGGCCCCAGCCTCCCCGAGAGCCCATCCCACAAACAGTAGGTGCGGTGCCCAGGGAACCAGGGGCCACCGCCCCCACGCAGCCAAGCCGGACAGCGACAGGAACCCCAGAGCCTGGCCCACCGTGCCGCCCACAAGGGCCAGCAGCAGGCCGCAGACAGACGCACCCGGCAGAGGACAAGGCACGAGAAAAGCAGGGGGCAGTCAGACCTCAAGCTAGCGAGAGACCACACCCCACACGGACAGAAAGGCGGGACGCCCCGCCCGAGGGGCCCGGAGACCCCCCGCAACCGGACGGGAAGACCGCCCCCGCCCCACCGGCAACCGGGCCCCCACGAGCCCCCCCCCCCCCCCGGAGAGCGCTGCGAGGCCAGCCCACGGCCACCCCACCCAATCGATTTTTAAGACCCTCCAAAATTGTTTTTAATACCTTTTATGAGATTTTAGAAGAATTTTAGACATTATAAGGCCTTAAATTCAAATGTATGTATTTAAGACGTTTTAAGACAGGCGTCCCCAAACTACAGATCCGGCCCGCCAGCATCTAAAATCTGGCCCGTGAGAAGTCCAAAGTTAAACAAAAATGTATATATATATATATATTTATTTTTTAAATATAATTTTTTCAAATCTGTCCTTTCTAATCCATTTACTACCGCTTGTTACTCTCGGTGTTTCCTAGCAGCTCAGAAAAATCATATTGTCTAAAAATGCATTTTCCCATCGATAATGTAACATCATATATATATATATATATATATATACACAGTATATATATATGTATGTGTGTGTGTACATGTATATATATATATATATATATATATATATATATATATATATATATATATATATATATATATATATATATATATATATATATATACACAGCCCGGCCCCCGGGCACATTTTTTTAACCCAATGCGGCCCCTGAGTCAAAAAGTAGGGGGACCCCTGTTTTAAAACATCACGGATACCCTGTGGATGCATTCTTCTTCAGATCAAGTTCAACTAAAGATTATTTTTTGGTGTGCTTTGTTTTCGTCATTTTGGTGTACCTCAAAGGGGGGTTTTAAGAAAGAAGAAAATGAAGGCACTTCTAGCACTTGTAAGAAATCATCAACTGTTAAAAGAAAACACCTTGGTCATTCATGCAGAATGTTGTGTTTTATTGTTTGGCACGACTTTACAAAAGAAGTACCCTCATAACACATTTATATAGCTTTTTAAGAATCAGGTAAAAAAAACATGTTAAAAATTCCATACCAGTATATTAAATGTGTTAAACCTCTGATCTTGCAGTTTTAAGTGGCATAAGGAAGCATTACAGTAAAGTACACCACATTATTTTATAATTGTAAATTATAATAATTACATTTTGTTCACAAAAAGGGAAGTTGAGCATTGTAGTTAAATTTGCTGTTTTATTTATTCATTATGTGTAAAGGAGGTGCTTATTATTAGCTTAAGGGAGCAGCTCTACACTGTGTAAGGAGACACATAATTAGCATAATGATAGCCACTTGTCAGCCCCCAGTAAATATAGTGTCAGCCAGAGGGGATCGGACAGCATTAAAAGGCATTAATCGGCTATGGTGATCAGTGATCACATACCTTTTCACGAAAATTGTTCAATACCAATTGGTGGCTGATCGATCGGTACAACCATAATTATAACCCATTTATAAACATAGGAGCAACCTTATTGTAAAATGAAACCTATTGTTTTCACATTGTATTACTTCTTCATACGCTTGCATGATTGTCAAGAATGTTAAATTGCTATATAATCACACGAAAGAAAGCTACGGCGAAAATGTCACCTTGGTACAGATTTGATTACAAAACCCAAAACCAGTGAAGTTGGCGCGTTGTGTAAATCATAAATAAAAACCGAAAACAATGATTTGCAAATACTTTTCAACCTCTATTCAATTGAATAGACTGCAAAGACAAGATACTTAACGTTCGAACTGGAAAACGTTGTTATTTTTTGCAAATATTAGCTCATTTGGAATTTGATGCCTGTAACATGTTTCAAAAAAAGTTGGCACGAGTGGCAAAAAGACTCAGAAAGTTAAGGAATGCTCATCAAACACTTATTTGGAACATCCCACAGGTGAACAGGCACATTGGGAACAGGTGGGTGCCATGATTGGGTATAAAAGCAGCTTCCATTAAATGCTCAGTCATTCACAAACAAGGATGGGGCGAGGGTCACCACTTTGTGAACAAATGCGTGAGCAAATTGTCGAACAGTTTAAGAACAACATTTCTCAACCAGCTATTGCAAGGAATTTAGGGATTTCACCATCTACGGTCCGTATTATACTCAAAAGGTTCAGAGAATCTGGAGAAAACCGAAACCAACATTGAATGCCTGTGACTTTCGATCCCTCAGGCGGTACTGCATCAACAAGCGACATCAGCGAATAAAGGATATCACCACATGGGCTCAGAAACACTTCAGAAAACCACTGTCAGTAACTACAGTTTGTCGCTACATCTGTAAATGCAAGTTAAAACTTTACAATGCAAAGCGAAAGCCATTTATCAACAACACCCAGAACGCTGACGACTTCGCTGGGCCCGAGCTCATCTAAGTTGGACTGATGCAAAATGGAAAAGTCCACATTTCAAATTGTTTTTGGAAACTGTGGACGTTGTGTCCTCCGGAACAAAGAGGAAAAGAACCATCCGGATTGTTATAGGCGCAGAGTTGAAAAGCCAGCATCTGTGATGGTATGGGGGTGTATCAGTGCCCAAGACATGGGTAACTTACACATCTGTGAAGGCGCCATTAATGCTGAAAGGTACATACAGGTTTTGGAGCAACATATGTTGCCATCCAAGCAACGTTACCATGGACGCCCCTGCTTATTTCAGCAAGACAACGCCAAGCCACGTGTTACAACAGCGTGGCTTCATAGTAAAAAAGTGTGGGTACTAGACTGGCCTGCCTGTAGTCCAGACCTGTCTCCACTTGAAAATGTGTGGCGCATTATGAAGCCTAAAATACCACAGCAGAGACTCTGGACTGTTGAACAACTTAAGCTGTACATCAAGCAAGAATGGGAAATAATTCCACCCAAATGTTTACTGAGTGTTGTTAAAAGGAAAGGCCATGTAACACAGTGGTAAAAATGCCCCTGTGACAACTTTTGAATTCTAAGTTAATAATTATTTGCAAAAAAATATATATATTTTCTCAGTTCGAACATTAAATATCTTGTCTTTGCAGTTTATTCAATTGAATATAAGTTGAAAAGGATTTGCAAATCATTGTATTTTGTTTTTATTTACGAATTACACAACGTGCCAACTTCACCGGTTTTAGGTTTTGTATTTTCTCTGGGAATAATTGTTTCTCAATCCAAACTAATCAACCTTGGAGTTTCCAGTGTTTTACCACAAGCCATTGTTGTCTCGTAGTTGATTTGTTGTCCTCTTTCCTCCTTTAAAACACAAATCAAATAAGAACAACTATGTATTCATAGTAGGCTACATTTTCATTTGGAAATGGCCACTAATTGATTTTAATGAGTTTTGTTCTTTGCGGCGCCGCAACGGATATGAACAATATAATGGAATCAAGTGCAGCACAAGCGCGTGTTTATTTGCCTGCTTGTTGATTCCGGCCCAATGCGTGTTTATCCGTGTGCGTGCTAAGAAGGATGCTGCCAGGGACCAGCGTCGTGCCTCCCTGGGACGGTGCGAGAGCGGCTGCACCTTCAAATCACATCACTTTAACTCTATCAGCGGCGCTGGCGTGGAGGTACGCCCGGGAAAATGTGCCTGGGTGCGAATCAAGAGGCAGCTTCTTCTCAAGAGTGGATGACAGATTCACTCTGTCCGCATGTAAACAACACAACCCCCCCTCCCTTCCTCTTGTCCATTTCCTTCCTACAAATGTTTTGCCTTCGGCACTTTTTCGTTTACCTTCTTTTATTCACTCTGCTCTCTCGCTCTTGTTTTTTTAAAGAGTAAACTTCCTTTAAATGTGGAATAAAAAAAAAATCAGTCTGTGTTATGTTTAGATTCCTGTCTTCCATTACATCAGGGGTGTCAAACTCATTTTAGATCGGGGGCCACATGGAGGAAAATCTACTCCCAAGTGGGGCCGGACTGGTAAAATCCTGGCACGATAACTTAAAAATAAAGACAACTTCAGATCGTCTTCTTTGTTTAAAAATAGAACAAGCACATTCTGAAAATGTACAAATCATAATGTTTTTGTTTTATTTTTTTATACTTACATGTTGCGGTTAATAGTATTCTATCTGTATTTGTCATTATTTATACTGAATAAATGATGTGATAATGTTCCTTAGTCAACTCATTCATGTTAATTTTCAATCTATCGAGATAAAAAAATAATATCAAAATCAAATTACAGGATGTTATTCATGTAGTTTGATCATTTTCCTCTACTGGTGCACTAACATCATGTGCTTTGTTTTTTTTTTTAAATATGTAGCATCATCTACAAAGATACATAGAATTGCTATTGCGACATCTAGTGGACACATTTAAAACAGCAGTTTCTTTCATTCAAAAAGTTTCGGCTCAATTTTGTACTTAGCAAAATCTTCCCGCGGGCCGGATAAAACCCGTTCGCGGGCCGGATCTGGCCCGCGGGCCTTACATTTGACACCATTGCATTACATTAAAGCAGGGGTCGGCAACCCAAAATGTTCTAAGAGCCATATTGGACCAAAAATACACAACAATAATCTGTCTGGAGCCACAAAAAATTAAAAGCCTTATATAAGTGTTATAATGCAGGCAACACATTTGTACATTTGTTTACATGTACAACTTTCTCTGATGCTGCCACAGAAAGACGTGTTTTTATTCTACACATTTTTGCAACATTGAAAATCATTAGTAAAACGATGGATGAGATAACTTCTGGAAATTACTGATTTTAACAACAATAAATAAAATGGGTAAATAAAGGTATTGTGGCCAAAATGATCAACAAAGCTCACCTTTGTGCATTCACGCACAGCACAAAACGTTTGGTGGACAAAATGAGACAAAGAAGGAGTGGCATAAAACACGTCTTTCTGTGGCAGCGTCGGAGAAAGTTGCATATGTAAACAAACTACGATGAGTTCAAGGGTCGCTGAAATTAGTAGGACAAAACGGCGCTTGCCAAACACTCTCCTCAGTGAAGCCTGTGTAACATAAACAGTGGGATTTCTAACAATTAGGAAGGTTTGTGTCATGTTTGTCCTCCTACAGAAAATATACTAAAACAAAAAATACATTTTTTCATTTTCACATATCTATGAAAGAGGTCCAGGGAGCCACTAGGGCGGCGCTAAAGAGCCGCGGGTTGCTGACTCACGCAAAAAAGTGTTAAATTCACTCTGTGGCAATTTAATAAATAATGAGGTAGCCCTTTCCGTCTCGTCACAGCGCCCTTGATATATTTTTTCATTTGTAAAATCATATTTCCAGATAGGAAATTATTTCTATTAAATACGGGTAAAAAATAAAATAAAAAATAAAAAAGCTAAGTAATGAGCCAATTGCTAGTACATTAAGAGCTTTAAAGAGAGACAGTGCATACACACACAGAGTACGAGCCTATTGTTTACACTGTGAAATATCCTTTTTATGAGTGTCTGACAGAAATTCCATTCTAGAGGTACATGTGTCCTCAGGCTGTCTGCAAGAAGGAGCTTGTATAAAGTTAAACAATAAAATCACAGCAGCTTAGCCAGTGGGGGGAAAAAAATCAGAAAACTGCTTTCTATGGAGAGGTTTTTGAAAGCAACAGTGTGTGTGTACGGTGTGATTGTACTGTTACATGTCTACTGCACAATCTCTGCTCCAAAAGTGCAATTTTTTTTTATTTTAGTACAATTTATATTTCTAATGGTGGAATACTATATACAAAGTAAACTTGTTAACATTTAATGGGAGTCAGTGTTGTATTAAATGCTACATGATTTACGGTTGCCACTCTTACTTACTCTTACTTTACCATGAATTGATTTACGTGGACCCCGACTTAAACAAGTTGAAAAACATATTCGGGTTTTACCATTTAGTGGTCAATTGTACGGAATATGTACTGAACTGTAAAATCTACTAATAAAAGTTTCAATCAATCAATCAATCAATCAATCTTTAAGTTAGCATACTTGTGAGAACGTTAGCATGCTAGCTTTTTTTTTTTGCTATTGTCTCTTATATTAGCATGTTAACGTTTTATGCTAGCTTTTTGGCTACTTTCTATGTCTACACCAACAAATACCGTATTTTGGTATTTTTTCTTACCCAGTCATGTGCCTGCTTCTTAACATTAGCATGCTTGTATGCTAACATTAGCATGGCAACGTTCCCAGCTAATATTAGACTTGTTTTGTCTAATTGCGCAGCCATTCACCTTACAGTCATGTTACTTGGAATGTGACACATGCTAACTGTTAGCTAACATTTTTTTGCAAATGTTACGCTTTTTTGTCTAATTCCGCAGCCGTACACATATTACAGTCATATTACTTGGTATTTGAAACATGCTAACTGTATGCATGTGTACGTTAGAATGCTAAAAATAAAGTGCTAGCTGTTTAAGCTATTTTTGCGACCGTTTACCTTAGAGTCATTTAACTTGGTATGTGACACTTCTTAACTGTTAGTGTGCTAACTTTAGTATAATAGCATGCTAGCATTAAAGTGCTAACTTTCTAGCTAACTTTGTTTTTTTTCTAAAATTACACAACCATACACCTTACAGTCATATAACTTGGTATGTGACACATGCTAACCGTAAGCATGTTTATGTTAGCGTGCTAACATTAAAGTGCTAGCTTTTTGAGCTAATTTTGCTACCGTTTACCTTAGAATCCTATAACTTGGGATGTGACAGCAGTTAACTTGTTAACATTTAATGGGAGTCAGTGTACAGCTTGCATACTTTAGCAGTTACGGTTGTCCTGATACTAATCGTTTGATACTTTTCAATACTTTAATATTTTTCAAAATTAAGGGCACCGCAAACAAATGTCATTATAGGTGTCATTCTAACAGACAATCTTTACAATACTTTAAACATATGTTTCTTACTGCAATTAAAGAACAATTTTAGAAGATTAAAATTCAAATTAAAAAGTACTAAATATATTATATACATATACACATTATATACACATAGATATATTGGCCTATAAATGATTTCCGATAAAGCATATTATTGTCAACATTATTTTGATACTAAATTAACCACTGATGTAAAGATAATACATGATAATAATGCAAGTATACCCTTTCAAATGAGATAAACTTGCATTTATCATATATCTTAACATTCTAATTGTAATGTAAGCTTTAAAATATCCAAGTTTAATTAAAAAATGTAAAAATATACTGTATACTTTTACAGCAAATTTTTGCTGTTGAATAAAAATCACAACCAAAAGCATTACAATAGGTTCTATCTCTGTTTACACAACAACAACAATAAATAAAATGGGTAAATAAAGGTATTGTGGCCAAAATGATCAAGGTTACCATTATTATTGTGGTATTGTTGAATGCGCTCAAGAAGCACTTATACACACACTACAATATTTTAACCTAGTTGTATTTTATTTTTTAATAACTCAAATGAATAAAGTTAAAGTACCAATGATTGTCACACACACACACTAGGTGTGGCGAAATTATTCTCTGCATTTGACCCATCACCCTTGATCACCCCCTGTGAGGTGAGGGGAGCAGTGAGCAGCAGCGGTGGCCGCGCCCGGGAATCATTTTTGGTGATTTAACCCCCAAATTCCAACCCTTGATGCTGAGTGCCAAGCAGGGAGGTAATGGGTCCCATTTTTACAGTCTTTGGTATGACGCGGCCGGGGTTTGAACTCATGACCTACCGATTTCAGGGCCGACCCACCATCAAGTAGCCACACAATATACTTTTTTGGCAGAGAAAATATTAAATATTGTTCTGACTTCATAAGAGCAGGAGCCATATTTGTCTTTGTGTTTTAATATGTTTATTTAGTTTTTCTATTTGAATGTATAAACGTTATGCACACATACACTCATGCACATAATCACGTTTCATCAAACATATATTAATGTTGTTGCCCTAGGGTAAACTGGGTATAACACATGGCACTCTGGCAAAGCTTAACCTATTGTTACTATA
Source organism: Entelurus aequoreus (assembly GCF_033978785.1). NCBI lineage: Eukaryota > Metazoa > Chordata > Actinopteri > Syngnathiformes > Syngnathidae > Entelurus > Entelurus aequoreus. Next base: position 24,958,485 of record NC_084732.1, read on the forward strand.
ACAATCTACAAGGTTAATGTAGGTTGCTTCTCTTTCTTCCCCTCCATTTTTCTGCATTCTTTCATATCTCAAGTTATCATTACGTATATGTATTGTTGCATTTGAACAACTGTATTGTTGATAATAAAGGTAAAGTATTGGTATTGTTCATTATCAATAGCGCTATTTCTATTGGTACTTGTATTGCTCCATTTTTAGTGTAATAATGCTCATTGTCATCTCTGTATTATTTTTTATTTTCGCTAACTGCTTATTTGCTATTACTTTTACTATCATATGTGTACATGTCGTATTTGCTGATGTTGCTCTATTGTTGTTGTTGTTGTTGTTGTTGTTGTTTGCTGCTGTTGTTGTTTTTGTCTCTCTGTCTAATCCCCCTCTTGTCCCCACAATCCCCCCCTCTGTCTTCCTTTTTTTCTCTTTCTATCCCCTCCTGCTCCGGCCCGGCTGCACCAAATGATAATATAAATACATTTAATAAAGTCAAATACAAATAAGGCAACAAGAGAAGTATCCTACACTTCTCTTTTGTAAAGTAAATCTGAACAGCCGATATGGGCATCTACATCAACTATATGATTTGCCTGAGAAGCTGGACAGGACAAAAAAAACAAACAAACAAAAAAAAAGAATGTATAAACGTTTTAAAATGTTTAGTTTAATAAATACGGATCGGGTGATTAGTTATTTTCACTTCCGGTTTATGTGGCATCACGCGAGGTCACTTCCTGTTGAACGGACGTCCGCCTGTCGAGTTTACAGCGATCACTTTGTGCAAAGACAGCACACCCTTCATTTTAAATGTGAATATCTCAGTTAAGAAAGTAATGTGTTTACATAAGTTTGGATTGGGTTATGATGTTTCTTCATGGGAGAAGACAGTGTTGCTTGTTTCCTTGTTAGCATTTAAGCTATCTAGCAATATAACGCTCGTCCCTCCATAAGTTTATCAAAGTGCAGTTATTGTTTTTATTTAGTATGGTAATACTAACCGTCAGAGGAGTTTTACAGCGGTTATGATTACTGCTGTTTAAGTGCCTGTAGTA